>NC_028643.1:1900450-1928242 GCF_001406875.1 Solanum pennellii
GGGGGGGGGGGGGGGTGACGAGTACCAAAAAAATGGTGAAAATATATCATATCATCAATAACTTTTAGTATTATTGATAATATAACTAGATAAGTATGGATGTTTGTTGGCTAAACACCAAAAATAATAATGTTGCATCATTGGTGTTAACTTAAATTGACTTTACTTTATGCACTTCTTTTTTTCTTACTCGCCCTCCTGAGTCCATTAGAGCTTCAATTAAATTCGATACACGTATCACAGAATTCATTTGAGGGTAGCGTTTTCATAACAGGATTCAACAGCTCAAACTCAAAACTTCTGATTAAGAGTAAAACAGTATAAGTAATGAACTTTATGCACCTAATTAATATGTAGCTAGGACACAATACCTTTTTTTTCTACCAAAACAACCCCACAATATTTTTTAGCCTAATTAATCTCTCATATAGTACAAGTGATTGATTAGTTTTAATCTTTTTTTATGCTAAGTATGTGTCTTTTGACTTATGGAATCTCAATTATCATAAGCTACCTAAGGCTAAAATGTATAGTTTTTATTAATTTTTTGAAAGAAAATTGGGAAAAAATCATAATATGAATCTGCAAATAGTGTAGATTAAGAGGGTGAGTAGAAGTTTTATATTAATTTTTTTTAAAGAAAAAGTACTGTTTTTGAACTTATTTTAGTGTTCAAAAATCATTCATTTTTACACCCTATTCTATGCAAAAAATACTATATATTATGATATACTATGATAACCCACAAAACAAAGATTTATGAAAGAGATTAGGGAATTAAGAGAAATTAATTTATTTAATTTAAATATTATAAGGTATTGTACTATATAGACCTAGGACTCAAAAAAATTATATATTATATGACCTTAATTACAATAGGGTTGACAAATATGCCCCAATATATGGACTCTTGATACACATAAACTTCTAAAAAAAATAATTAATTTTTTATACAATCTATTATAACCAAATATTCTTTGAAGGAGACCTTTAATGACTTTTGTTTTTCTTCAACAATAATTAATATGCAATCATAAATTAATACAAGTGTTATTATCACTTCATGCACTTTTTGTTGGATAATACTATATAAAATAAAAAAAAAATAGCTTAGCATAATTTGAGTATTCCTAATCCTTCAATTTTTTAACTCATATGTAACATTGTCAACCCCTCATTTTAACAAATCCATAATGAATTATATCATAATGTGGCATCCAAAGAAATTTACTTGGCCTTATCTCTTTGATCACTTTATAGTTAAGTTACCACAAAATATCTAGTATTTGAAATTTTGTTAACCTAATTAATTCATCAAATTTAAGTAGCATATGGTGTATTTAAAAGAAAATATTATCTATCGAAAGAGTTTTATTTTTAAGATTCGAATCTGAATCTTTCGACTAAGTGTAGAGAAATTTCATTCATTCAAGCACACGTGGGTGGAGGTAGGGAGGTGCAAGGAAGTTTATCTGACCGAACTCAAAATTATTTTTTATACAATTTAATAGATATGATTAATTTCTTTATTTTTCTTTGTACGTTCATATTTTTAATTTCATAAGTGAAAATTTTGATTCTGTCGATGTAATTAATTAATCGTTTGTTTCTCTATCCCAATATTCACAATATGGTTACATTGTAAAAAGTCAAACGAATGTGGTTTTATATACTTCATAAAATTGTATATTTTACTCTTCAAAACACTAAAGTCAGACATATCTTAACATACAAGATATTATAATATGAAAATATAATTCATACCCTAAAAGAATTTATACGACTTTTAATTTTTTTAACAAGTGCCAAAAAAAAGATAGACACAATTTTATATTTAGTAATTAGAAAAAATGCACAAATACTCCCTAGACTATACCGAAATTTCATAAGGTCCTATTACCTTACTAAACTTATTTTTTTGTAATTTTGTGCATCTTTTGTCTTACGTAATACACTCCGTAATTCCACAAATTGAGGCGCAAAAAAAATATTTGAGTGCCACGTAAGCCAAAAAGGTGCACAAAATTATCAACAAAAAAAAAATTAAGTTCAGGATTAATAGGACCTTAGTTTAGTTAAGATGTGTCTTTGATATTTCGGTCATAGTTTAGGGGATACTTGTGCATTTTTTCTCTAATAATTATTTTAACTTTAAAATATTTATATTATCCTCATGAAATGCTTTACAGCCAGACAAATATATATGACTTATATCGACAACATATTTCAAAAGTTTTTTTTATTAAACCCCATATTAAGTCAAATTATGTCATATAAATTGTTAAACAGAGTATATATATATATGGTTGGGGACATAAATTGAAGATTGGCATAGGCGCAAATGACCCTCTATTTTTTAATTATTTTTTTTACTGTTTTACTCTTAAGTATTGTTCACTTGACATATAACAAGTCAAAATGAACATGTACAAGAAATTGACTTTTTATTAAAAAGTACAATGCCGTGTATTAGGTACAAAAAAAAGTAAAAACAAAAACAAATTTAAAAAATGAAGTTTCTTACTTTCTAGAAAGATTAACAAGTAGAATTAATGATGATGTAATGGAATTTGACCTTTGATTTTACTATTTATAATGTTTTTTTAAATTAAAATTCACTTTTTAATCTAATTGGTCCATGCAAATATCAAGAAACTAATATATGAAAAAAGAAATAAAAAGGAATTAAGTCAACTAGGTGTTTATACAAACACTAGCTTGTCTAATTAGGTTGGTTTGGTAGGTTGGAACAATAGTATAATATCAATTTTTTTGTGTATATTTTTATAAAATATCATAAAGTTTCTCTAAATTAAGTGTTGTTAATAACTTTATGTTTAGTTTCATGCATCTCTTTTTTAGATTAGATAAAAGTATTATATCCTTAAAACAGCTATCAAAAAGATAGAAAAAAAATATAAAAAGAGTTAGTAGCAAAGGTAAGAGGACAATCATTATAATGTATACTTTTGATACAAAAGCTTTATAGTTGGCCTGTATAAAAGAGTGGTTTTTGGTGTCCATATACAATGGTATGTGATAGGTGAAAGAAGGCGTATATCACGAGTTCAAACCTGTTGTTATATACGATGATATTAGGATGAACTGAAAGATAGACAGATAGCTCATTGTTATGTATGATGGTATTAGAATGAAACGTAGAAGAAGGATAGATAGACATATGCAATTGTTATATATGATAGTATTAGGATGAACCGTTGAAGAAGGATAAACAGACAGACTCATTGTTATGTATGATGGTATTAAGATGAACCGATGAATGAAGGATAGACAGACGCACTTATTGTTATATATGATGGTATTAGGATGAACTGAAGAAGAAGGATAGACAGACGAACTCATTGTTATACATGATGATATTAGGATGAACCGAGGAAGAAAGATAGACAGACAGATACATTATTATATATGATGATATAAGGACCGAGGAAGAAAGATAGACTCATAGACAGACTCATTGTTATATATGATTGTATTAGGATGAACCGATGAAGAAAGATAGACAAACAGACTCATTGTTATATATGATATTATTAGGATGACTCGATGAAAAAGGACAGACAGACAGACTCATTGTTCATCGAGTTTCAAATCTTGTGATACAATCTTTGAGGATATCTCAATTAGAGAAATGAGAGATTTCTTGATAGATCAATAATCAAAGGTCTAACATCGAAATTTTGACCAGCTTGAAATCGAGATGTGCTTTTTCGATAAATTTGAAAGAGTAGAGATAGAACATGAAGGACTACTAGTACTCCATATACTAAATGAATCGTCTTAAAAAAACCATAGTCGTAAAAATGTATGCAAGAAATAATGTAACACCCATCATATCAGATGCATGTTCGATCCTTCAGACTTAGGGTGTGACAAATATAAATCATGATGCATGAAAAGAGATACGCTTCAATGCATCAACATCGTAAAATAATCGTAAAACATGTTATATCAAGATAAATTATACTGATCGAAAGTATTCATCGGTCCACAAGAGACTAAATTTGTGCATATAACAATTGCAAAATTCAGATAATCTACACTCCATATGATCTTAATGTGAGATACTGAAACTGAAAATTCATATAACTTCAGATGTATAAATTATCATTAATCTATGTACAACTCCCCTTTACCAGTTCCAACAGATATCTGAAACAACAAAAAACCAATATCTGAATGAACTGCAATAGCACGTTAACATATACCGACCTTCACAAAGTCGAATTCCAGCCAACACCGGTGATCTTTTCCAGAAAATAACTTCCTGCATGAAGACGGATAGACGTACAGATCTGCTTCGAGATCATAGGAAATAGGCCGCTAGAATGTCCGAGTTGTAATGACTTCATAATATAAATAGGCATATGAAGTCATCGGACGAGAAAACATATATAAGAAATGTTTATTATAGCTTCTAGGTAGACGATAACAACTTTGAAGCAAAAACACGGGATACCATTTATTTTGATCTTTCTCGGTCAATATGTAAATGACTATATTGGAAGGAGTGAGTATGGCAAATAGTATCATTTGACATTCATTGCCGCCGCCATAGTTCTCAATTTCTGAGAGATTTCCGAGAATGATGGTCTCTCTGCAGGATCAGGGCCCCAACAACTCTCCATTAGCGCTTTCCATTCGGGATCACACCATGTCGGAATTTGGGGACGCAGTGTATTGTTAACAATTCCTCCTATGTAATCATTCAAAAAAGATGAGTAATCCCTCAAGTAACAGAGCTATTCTCCATGCTATTTATCAAAACACACCTCTGAATTTGTCTAATTCTTTCTTAATCATTTTCTGGAGCGGTGGTTCTCTAAAAGCATTTATTTTCAAGGAAAGGGTAGGGAAGTCTCAAACTGATGGAAGCAAGTAGAGGGAGATTGATTTCTCTAGCAAACAAAGCGAAAAAGAAAAACATGTCTTAGGAAATGGCCACATACCTATTATTGAAGCACAATGCATATCTCCATATGGTTCATCACCAGTGAGCAACTCCCACATAACAATTCCGAAAGAATAAACATCAATCTGCATCACAGATAATATAATGATCACTTCATGAAAGAGCACACAGTAAAAGATGAGTTCCACATCTAAAGACAGGACATTACCTTCTCTGTCACCTTAGTTTTTCCACTTAGGAGCTCTGGTGCCATCCAGGGTAAAGTGCCACGAACACCTCCTGAGACCAAGGTGTGTTGTTTCACCTTTGATAGGCCAAGATCACCAATCTGAAGTAAAAGAAATGTAGGGTCAGGAACAACAGATATCCAATACAGTACGAGAGCTACAGCTTTACTGAACTTAACAAATCAAAGTGCCTTTTTAGTTTCAGAAAATGGTACTTGCTTATCCTTAGAAAGTAGGTTCTTGTAGGTTAGTGGGTAGTTGAGTGTAGTCTTGCTTATCCTTCAATACAAAGTAGTATTACTCTTGTAGGTTCTTGTTCTCTTGATTTCATTTACTACATATTGTACCTTGTAATCCATCCATCAAAATATTTTTTTCGAAGTTACCGTTCCTTTTTCAGAATGCTTTGTCATGCCTTGTATAGTATTCTGTCTTGATTTCTTCACACCCAGTTATTTTGTTGAGCCAACGGTCTATCTATCGAAAACAGCCTATCTACCTCCCACAGTAGGGTCAAGATCTGTGTACACACTGCACTCTCTAATCCTCACTAGAGGAACTACATAGGATATTTTGTTGTATAATGATACTGAAATATTTAAACAACTAAAATGTGGTGCTCAAGGATATTGACTATCAAATATGAGTATATTGACTATCAAATATGAGTATATGAGCATCCATCATACCTTGCAGACAGGTCGATGTGGATCCCGCATATTTACCAACAGATTCTCACATTTTAGATCAAAGTGAACAATGTTTTTTCCATGCAGATACTCCATACCAAAAGCAGCATCCATGGCAATAATAAGCCTTTTACGGCGATCAATAGTCCTGTTGAATAAATATGTTATCAAAGATATGTTGGAATTTATACTACCTAGAATATTGATAATGTCCTTCAAATTAAGTAGGAAACAATGAAATCCAACTAGATATCTGAAAAGCAAAATGTACCTGTCCTTTTTCTGTAAAAACTGTTTCAATGATCCATTGACCATGAATTCTGTAACAGTTGCTAAAGATCCATCTGGTCCATCACGAACTACACCGTAAAAAGAAACAACATTTGGATGGTGCAGTGAACTCAATGTCAGAGCTTCCCTCCAGAAATCTGCGATCTAATGAATAGAAGAGGACATTAAGATCGGCTTCAAAATATATACTAATTCTGGAGAATAAAGACACAATGGAACAAAGAGGCGCTATAAGCAAAAGGTAGCTTCAAATTAATTTTCATCATACGAACTCAGTCATAAGTAGAAGTGGTAATAAAAATGCTCGACCACACTTGGCCAATGTCATTTACGTCCCTTTTTTCAACTTCTTCCTCTAATTTTCTTCCTAATTTGGGTAGAAAATGGCTAAAGTAGTGTTACAAAACTTCTGATTAGAAGGTGCACAGCACAGGTTAGACCTGGCTTTTCTTGTCAACACTGAGAAGGCGAGAAAGTATGATGAGTGTAAAAGGCATCTACCTCAAAAGCCCTACATTATGGATAACAACTAAATTGGCTTATTCTTCCTCGTCTTCATTTAGGATAATAAAATAATGAATCTTTATGTTTTTTACTGTGCAGACATTCAAAATAAATATGATAAGAAAGAGCGGTCATCTTAAAGCAGAAAATAAAACTGATCCCAAAACGGCAAGTGTCATAGCTCATTGTAATATAACTTAGTGACAATTGGAAACAGTGCTACCTACTACATATCGATATAGTTCACAGAACAGGAATGTCTTCAGAGTTCACTGCCTAAGCCAAAATTTGATTCATCTAGGAAATATTCTTTAGATCAGACGTCAGAGTGCTTTAAGACCTCCGGGTCAAAGGTTGATTTCCTAAAATACATACAACTTAGAAAATTATAGTAAAAATAGGTTTGTCCCATAGTAACTTTAGCTATTTTTTACAGGCACTCATCCACCCTTGAAGGAACTTGGTTTACTGACTGTTCTAAAATATTACTACTCCTTGGTAGCTCCTGAGCATCTTATTACCCGGAAACAAGTGCAATATCTACTGCAAACAACTATATTCCACATTTGGAACAGAATTACAGACAAGAAGTTTTGAGAAAAAAAATATATATGTATACATTAAGGACATACCAGACGTTCCCTATCAGATGGCCTACCAGCAAAGCAACTGGCTTTGATTCTCTTAATAGCGACATCTGACCCCTTCCACTTTCCATGAAATACTGATCCATATGTCCCAGATCCCAACTCCCGGATCTCCTCGAGATCTTCATTTTTGATTGTCTGTACCAAAGCAATGCATATAGTTTTATTCCAATAAGATGTACGAAACAAACTAAACCTGAGAAAGTATTCACTAAAAATGAATAGAACATAAGCAAATAAATGCAGAAGGTTTTTCTGTACAATCTCCTCGGGAAAATCTAAGAAGCAAATAACACGACACAAGATTTATCTAGAAAAGTTTTCCCCATAATCCTAGAAGAATCACATTTGCAATGTGAATTAAAATGTTTCATTACGGTGAGGGAAGAGGAGACAAAATGAACTGATTTTAAGAACCTGCAATCCCTTCTCGATAGCTTCTTCCTCGGCCTTTGTTGACTCAATCTTGGAATTATTAACATTGTCATTGTCTGAATCAAATTCCAAGCCCCCTTGGTCATCCTGTGAATCAACAGATCGTATTACATACAGAATAATGCCTTTTAAAACATACATGATGCACCAATATTAATAAAATCATGACCCTCACAGCTAACTCAGCATCATTTTCATGCACCACTTTAGCACTGTCATGCTCATGAGTGGAATCAGCGTTTTCTTGAACTTCGACTTTTGCATCCTTGACACTTTGTGATGCTACCTTTTCCGCAGAAGGAATCTCATCAGATAAGGAAGTCAGCTGATCTTTTAGTGTCTTCTCATTCTTATAAATTACGCAAGCATCAGTTGTCTCTGTATCTGCAGAAACACCTTCTTTTACAGAATTTTCCGGGCAAGTGGTCGCAGGAGATGCAGGGTTCAGCGGAATTGTGTCCATTAGTGATTTGGTTGGACTGCTGCTGCATATATTAGAGACTTCAGCCAAGCCTGAAGGATGTAGTTGTTCCCCTTCCTGGCGAATAATACTCTCCTTCTCGCTGGCACATTTATCAGCAGCTAACCTTATCCCAGACCTACTCAACGTAGCTGGCCTATCACCAAAGAAAGGTCCGGAATCAGATTTTAACACCGGATCCTGCAGAGTTGCAACAGTCTGCATGCCACCTGGGGCCTGAATAGCTTCCGCAGTATGCATGGGCTGATTTCCCTGGTTGTGAGCATTTGAGATCAAGTTCTGGGATGGTGCAAGAGAATATTCAGGAATGGAAAAACCATCAAAGACCATCTTTTTCTGTGAAGAATCAAGCCAAGCATTTTGGTTCTCCATTCCAGATTGCAACCTAGGGCCATTTTCCATTATACCCCTGACAAATCCAGGACTAGCAGAACCATTGACCAGCTGTGGTGAATTACCAACCTCGTAAGAAGGACCTCCATGACTTGGGTTTTGGATATTCCTCCACAAAGAATGTGCAGGCATATTTGCTTGAGGAACCTGGTATGCCGTATCTGGTCCATAAGCATAAGGTGAATTTCCATAGCGAACTCCACGATCTTCCATAGAGGGAAGATGAATCTGAGATCCTGTGCCTACAACCTGGTCATGATATACCTGACTACCAGGATCCCGTCCAGTTCGAATGTGACGAAGGTCTTCATTATTAAGACCTTGTCCCAGGACCTGATGGCCATCAACCAAATTGCTACCAGCTCCAGACGCATGGATTTGTGGTTCCTCAACTCGAGCATTTGATTGATGCTGCACGCTCCATCCTCTTTCATGACTATGAATATCGCTCTGGCGGCTGCGAAGATCATTTTGTTCCACAGGATAGTATGAGTGGTGCAAACTGGCATCTGTAGTCACTGGGAAAATTTCTCTTTTTGGAGGGCACTCAGCACAAGGGTTTGCAACCTGGTGGAATCCATTTCCTGTATCGAGAAGGGAATGCTCTCCAGGCTTCCAAGAGGAATCAGGATGAGGCTGATTGCGCTGAAAAGTCATTCGGCAATGCTCACATATACTGTTTCCCTCGAATGCAGTAGCACCATGAAGGATGTTACCTGGAAAGCCAGTCTTGTCTACTACATGACCATTCGGAAATAACATTACGTTATCTGCATATTGAGGCTGGTGATCATATAGGGATGGATGATTAACCTGAAGACGACTGTACTCTTCAGGCAATCTATCAAAATTTCTCTCTTGAAATTCAGGGTATGGAGAATAGTACCGTGACGAAGAAGGAGAATTAGGAAACTCTGATAATGGCCGTGGATCAAGGTATCCCGGCTGTCTAGGAGAATAGTATGCTGGACTCCACGGGGCCTCCATTTCATTATACCTCTGATTAACTGATTGTTGGGGCTGAGCTATACCCAAATGTGGTATGTTAAGGTGACGCAAATTGACCTGAGGTATAGGCACCTCGTTACTCCTCAAATTGTGGAGACTACCATCAAGAGTCATCTGACTAAAGCACTGCTCAGCACCATGGAGATCATCCAATGGACCTGTAACCTGAAATTCATTATGTTGTCCCATTCTGTAATCTGGGGATTCATTAAGGCTATTCAAAGCATCCACATACCTTCTCTCATTTTCCCTCTCATCCCCATCACAGAAATGCAAGGATCCATCTTGATCAGGGTGCAAAAACAGAAAGATCCTGAGCCTAGTAAATCCATCACCAGAATCCAACTTATCGTATTCCTCCATCATATTGACCACATCATCGTCATTCACTACTGAGACGAGAGCATCAAGATCCTCATCAGGCTGCTGATACTTCAGTACCATTGCCCCCTCATAGATCTCCCTCATTTTAGTCATGAGTTCGTCATAAGAAATATCACGCGGAACACACACTATCCTTGTCTCACCACCCACATACCGAAGCTTCCCATCCTGTGGCCTGGGCAATATACTTCCTGAGAAACTACACAAAAACTTAACACGTGGAGTATCATCATTTGAACTAGAAACCGAATCAGGGTTGGTCATTGTGGGACTATCCATGGAGTGTTACAAAGCTTGCTGCTCTCTCACTTAGCAGTCAGAATCCGAACGTTCTAGTTAGTATCAGAACACATAATACTCCAAAAATCACACCTCAAAACCACCCAAATTCAGCTACTTGAAAATTCGAGCAAGTTAACAACCACGTCCACCAAGAATCATCAATAGCCTAGAAATATTCACCAAATACTTCAAATTCAAGAATTCTCCCAACAAAATAGAACAAAACAGAATTCAACAACTAAATATCACCAATCTTCAGCTCAAGTCAATCCAAGAACACATCAAATACTAAGCCAACAAATCAAACTCTACAAACCCTATTCAGCAATAAATCAAAAACCCAAATGAGCATTACACATCAGTATTATCACAATCACCAAATAAATTCACAAAATTCTTCATATATAACTCAAACGATTCATTTCCCAAACCCCAAAAAAATCCAATCTTTCAACTCAAACAATCCAAAAAAACTCCAAATATTAAACAAACAATTCAACAACCTCACACCCCATTAACTAAATAAATCAAATAAACATGAAAAAACAGTAAAATTACCTTATAAAGAAAATGCCATTCTTAAATTCTGATTTCAACCAAAGCTTCCAACTTTTCAAGAATCTTCCAATTCCAGAAAAAACCCACCAAAATTCAAGCTTTCGTGTATTAAATCTCCTATAAAAGACTCTAAAAATCGAATCTTTAATCTCTAAGTACCCAAAAATCCCACAAAAATAACAAATAGATATAGAAACAAATAAAAAACTAGTTATTTGTTGCCATAAAAGCTTGTGAAAATTGAAAGCATGAGGCTATATATATGGAATCTATCAATTAGAGAGAAATGAGAGAAGATGAAGGCGCCATGGCTGAGACGATTGATGCTTTGCTCTGTGTAAATTGGTAGGGTGGTGGGGTGGGGGTGTTTTGAGGAGGGGTGGGGTGATGCCAGGTAGAAGGACACTTGGCAAATTTTGAGTACATGGAATCAAGGCATCAATTTATCTTTGATTTTAGGTATATACTCTTCACTTGCTATGTCAATATATGTATGTGATGAAGGAATAAACATGACCACAAATACACAGAGGTCTCGAGTTTGAGTTTTTTACGTTAAAAATAATCAATTGGGAGTGGTATTGACATTGTTTTTGAGTTTTAATGCTAAAATAATTAATTTGGAAAGGTTTTTGAGTTTGAATTTCTATGTTGAAAATGACCGATTAGCATAGGTGATTTAAGTTCAAATTTTTATGCTAAAAACAATCAATTGAGAGAGATCTCGAGCTCGGGTTTCTATGTTGAAGATAATCAACTAAGAGAAGGATTTATGTTCGAGTTTCTGTGCTAAAAATAATCAATTAGTTTCGAGTTTGAGTTTCTAAGTTGAAAATAACCAATTAGGGAGAGGATTCAGGTTTTTGAGTGCAATGCTAAAAACAATCAATCATGAAAAGTCTCGAGTTCGAATTTGCATGTTGAAAATAACCCGCAAGGAGGGGATTCAGGTTCGAGTTTCTGTGCTAAAAATGATCAATTAATGTCGAGTTTGAGTTTTTAAGTTGAAAATAATCAATTAAGGAGAGGATTCAGGTTTGAGTACAATGTTATAAACAATCCATCAGGAGAGATCTCGAGCTCGAGTTTTTATGTTGAAATAACCAGCAAGGAGTGGATTCAGGTTCTAGTTTCTATGCTAAAAAATAATTAATTTTGACTTCCTGTGTTGAAAATAACCAATTAGGAGAGGTTTCAAGTTCGAGTTCCATGCTGAAAAAAGTCAATTAGGAGATGTCTCGAGTTCAAATTTCTATGATGAAAATAACCAACTAAGAGAGGTTTCATGTTCGAGTTTCTATGCTAAAACAATCAATTATGTGAGGTTTCGAGTTTGAGTTTTTATGTTGAAAATAACCAATTAGGAGAAGTTTTAGGTTCGAGTTCTATGTAAAAAATGATTATTTAGGGAGGTCTCAAGTTCGAGTTCCTTTGCGGAAGAAGATCCAAAGAATGAACTTATAGCGGTTAGAGTTTGTTACTAAATAATATTCCTTCCGTCTCATATCAGTTGATCATCTTACTAAAAGTAGTTATCTCGTACTATTAGTTGATTACCTTACTAAAACATGAAAACATTAATTAAATTTTTCCTATATTACCCTTGAAGATAATTCTTTTTCAAAGTGTCCATATTTTTTGTAAAATTCTTAAATAGTTTTCTAAGGGTGATTTAATAAAATTATCTTCTTATTTATGATTTCTTAATACACATGTAAAAAGAAAAATGGTCAACAAATATGAAATGGAGGCAATAACTATTTGGCATTTTGAGCATATAAAAAAATTCAAAAATTATTTTTTAAAAAGTCGGTTTGCCCAATAGATAATTAGATTAATTAAAGGTTCTATGAGTATGGAACGTTAGATAAAAAAAATTGAAATCTCAATATGAATATCATACACTGAATAAAAAGTTGTATTATATATGCAATGAAAGAATAAATGTGATCAATATTGCTAGAAATTTCAAATATTAATTTTGAATATTGCAATTTTTATTTATTTAGGTCCATTTTATTTTATTTTATGCTTAATTGAGTACTTTATATAATGAACAATCAAAAGTTTTGATATAAATATCTAATATTAAATTGAGATTTTATCGAAAATTATCGAATATGGAATGAAAAATAAAAGAAAAGGAATAACTTAGGCACTATGGAGGGTCCAAAATAAATTTGGTGAATATGTTGTTTAAACTTTTTTGAGAATTTTCTTTAAGAAAGTACAACAAAAGTTGTCTTCAATGGAGATTCTATTTTTTGAAAGAAAAAAAAAACAAAAAGTGCTTCAAACAAACATTTAAATATTCTTTCTTTTTTGGGATATTAGCACTTTTAATCCTTCAAATATTAATAAATTTAAGTTTTGATTTGTGTAATTTTTACTAAGCATTTTGTAACATTTATGATGAATAAGGATAATTCAAATAAGATTGACAGATTTCTAGATTGACAAATTTCTAAAAATGAGATGAATATAATAATTTAAGTGAATCTCATGTCAAAATGAAAATAGAATATAAACTTTATAAGATACAATTAAAATTCACGTTAACTTAAAAGCGAATAATAATAAATTTTCTTAATTCTTTTTGTCAATGAAAAGCATAACAAATTGGGAATACTAAACCAAATAGACAATCAATATGAAGCATTAACATAAAAAAAAAAACTTTGAAGACTATATGTATATATATCCTCTATATTATTGATATATGTGTATTACTATGTGTAAAATATATGTTGTAGTTATACTATGTATTTTAATATTAATTAGTATTTCACTTCTTTTTTTTTGGTTTATTATTATTTTTCATTTGGCCTTTAAAACTCGTACTGGAATCTCGATTAAATAAAAATGAATATTGTAAGACCTATTCAGAGATGGCACGCCTAATCGAATATTTGGAAATGTTTTTATATAGTACATCACCTTCAACATACTTATTCAAAAACAATTATCTATTGATAAAATTAAATCAATTTCAATACTAAAAAGTGTTTTTAATATTGTTTACTTATCAGTTACACTACAACAAAAATAATTTTTAGCGGCATTAAATATTGACATTAATAAAGAGTGCTAAAGTTAATTAAGTGTCATTAAAATCAACGTCGCTAAAGGTTCTAGGGACATATACAAAATGTGAAAATTGTCACTAAAAATACATATTTAACGACAATTAAGAATTAAAAGCAGATAATAATCAGTTTTGTCCTAGTATTACTTTTAATCCACTGACTTAATAATATAGTTGTGCCATCAAATGTACAATTAATAAAGCTTCTCGTGTGACATGCTAGTTTATATTTTAATATAAGTCAATAGTCGTTCGGACTCATCTCGATTTACATGATAATATTCGAATTTAGCAAGTTAAGTAAAAGAAAAATAGTCGTAATTTTTTTTATACCTTTTAAATAATTTAAATTATTAATTATTATTTCACTTACGACATTTTTACATAATTGTCAAAACTATATATATTAATTTTCAAATTTAAAAATGCTAATAATTACATTCGAATAATGCTCAAATATTCCAAAAGAACTTTAATTATTGAAGTATGTTCATTTATGTAATATGTTTTTCAAAACTCAAAAGTGATTCCATTGTTACACTTTTATGATGTGTTTATTGTGCTTTTGTACCTATCATATACTAAGAGCATATGATTCCTCTTGTTGGTCATAAATATACAAAATAATGAAACATATAATTATATTTCAAAATAATAATTAAATCGTGATTCGTTATAGTGTTAAATCAGATTTTAGAAATAGATGCGGAGGCATATATTATGTGAAATGAATAAAATTGTTCTATGTTTAATGTTTGATCCATAAATGTCTTTACTGCTAATACTTGATCAGAATTACTTTTATTGGACCAAAATATTAGACGCAAATTTTTTTTTTGGATCAAATTAAAAATGAAGGATATTTTTGTTCACTTAGATTAAGGGTAATTTTTACCCTTTTCCAAAAATTAATTGATTGAAAATATTTAAATCAACAAGGGACATCGATACATACTGACAAATAAATATAATTTCGAGTGCTACCGACAAGGATTGTAATAAAATGATAAGTAATCCTTAAACACTCTTAATCAGAAATCTCGAAATTAACTTTTGAGTACACCTTGTTACAGAGTCACCTTTATCAGGGAGATTAAAATAATATTCTCCTTAATTAGCTGCTTTTTAAATAAAATTAAATGTAATCTCTTCCTTAGTAATGTAGACAAATCTAATTATTTACACTTATAATATTAATGACCTGTCAACGTATTTCTTTCTTTTTTTAATATAAGAAGTACCATTAGATAAGAATAAATTAATTCAAAATAAAATATGACTAAAATGAAAGAGTATTTCTAAAAAAAAATTGGATTAAAATAGATGTTAAAGTATTTTCAATAGTACAAGTTCATCTATACTATTTATTAGATTAATCTTCACAATTTATTTTATATTTTGCTAAAATAAATTTAAAAAGTTGAAGTGTCATTTTGAAGTTAAGAAAATATAATAAATAGAAATTTTAATTAAACCATGATTTTTATAGTATTAAATCATTAAGAATATAAAAAAAAATTGTAAGTAGAGCTATTAGCAGTTCAAACTCATTTTTGCAAATGAAAAAATCAATCTATGAAACTATTGTTAGATTAATATTAAAAGAAAAAACCTTTTTTTTTAAAAAAAAAAATTAAGAAAAGTTGAAGTGGCATTTTGAAGTTAGAAAATATCATAAAATGAAAATTTTAATTTAAACTGTAACTCTTTATAATGTTATAAATTCATTAAAATTACAGAAAATTTCATAGATAGCACATTCACCTATCATTCATATACATAATATTTTTAAAAATATGTAAATATTTATATACAAGATTTTAAAGTTCAAATTCTGTATATTAATTCATTCGATAGGTATGTGAATTGAGACGATTTATTTCATATTCGAGACATTTAATTAAGACGGACCATTCACTCCAATGACAAATCTTCTCTTTTTAAGTCTTAAGTAAATAAACCAAATTATTCCAATCTAGCTACATTTAATTTATTTTTTCTTTCAAATAATCTATATTGTATAACAGATTTATTGCTCCTACAAAAATATGTCAATTGTTTTTTTTGTTTTTTTTTCACGTACCCGGTGTCCAGAGTTCACATTAGACCTAAATTCGGATCATGCACTGTAGGGCCCATTCGAGAGTGGTGCTCCCAACAGAATTTTCTCCATACCCAAGGCTCGAACCCAAAACCTCTGATTAAGGTTTCAATATATATATATATACATATATATATATATCCTTTAATTTCCAACAGATTTGTTGATCTTAGAAATATGTCAACTATTTTAATATCCTAAAATAATCATGTGATGATATGTATATACCAAAGTTGTTGCTTTTCCAAATATATCAACTATTTTAAATATATACTTTAATTTCTACATATATAAAAATAATAATAATAGATTTGATGCTCTTACAAATATGTTAACTGCTTAAAATATCCTTTAATTCTCATATATATGATATATATATATACCAAAAAAAGTCAATTATTTTAAATATATTTAATTCAATTTCCATATAAGAAGATAAGTGGTAATTTAATGCAAGATCAACAACAACTATATAAGTCTCATATAATTAATGACTCAAAATATTATAAGGCACCCAAAAACATAAAGTTAGTTAACCAAATAAAAAATATGGCAAATATTATTTCATTTATGAAATTAATTTTAATGCTCATTTTGATCTCTAATTCACAATTTGTTAATTGTAAATTGGATCAAAAATGTTTTAGGGATTGTATTAAAGCATGTTTCCAAAATCCTGGGTGTTATATATCATGTGCAAAAGAATGTCAAGTTTCTTCTCTTAATTATAATGTTTTTTCTACAATGGATTATTGCAATCTTGGTTGTTCAATTGATAAGTGTGCAAGTTTAATCAAAGGTAACTTTCTTTTACAAAAAAAAAAATCGAATAGATTTTTATGATGCGTTACAAACGTTTTTTTAGTTATATATATGGCTATTTAAAAGAAGATCCATAAGTAGAATGTATGAGATTTTTATTTGGTAATTTTTTTCTAGTCGAGTCGTAACTGATCATAGAAAATCATTTTCTCCTTGGGATTAATGTGTGGCGTGTCATTTCTTTCTTTCGTATAGATCTTAGAGATTTTTTAATATTTGAGGAGATTGTGTTTTAGGATTAGTTATAAATGTTCGATGATAGAGGCGAATCTATAGTATTAAATACACTTCATCTGATTTCGGTATTTTTTATTCAACTTTGTAGTTATTTTAAAAAATTCATAAATATTTAGCTTGGAGTTCAGTCGATTTATCTTTTTATTTTTTTCATGTTATGTTAGACTATGCTAAAAAAATTTCTTTTGAGTAAATTGAAAATTCTTATGAGAAATAGTAAATTATGGTACGTTGTCTTGAAGGACAACTTTCTAAAGGTTATATTTACAAAATTTATAAGAAAATTGGATCAAAATTTGATTATTGGCCTAAAAATGGAATCGTAACATAAATAAATCCTTAATTTGATATTGTTATAGAAATTCATAAACTTCAACTTTTAGATTTATCTATGAATGGATTAGTTATTTTCGTATATTTAAATTGTAACGGATCATATTTTGAATTTTTTTCTTTTTATCTTTATTGTTATTACTTTTTTTTTCTTTCAAATTCATTAACATATTTATTTTGTACAGATGACAAACAATGGAAAGTATGCATGAAGGATTGTTTTGGCGATTATTGCAAAATTGGAGCTTAAAAGATAAATTAGAATATTAATTAATTAATGTGATATCATTAATTAATGTTGTGAATGAAAAACTACTCATAATATCTATCTTTTCTATATAATATATAATAAATATAGGTGTTTTTGTTGAATCTCTATTTTAAAAAACTAATTGAAAGATAATATGTTTGTTTTATATTTAAGTAAAATGTTGATTTCACTGTTTATTATTTTAATTTATAAAGTTTAAATCATGAATCTTTTTAACTAGTGAATCAAAACTAATTATTTGTTTGCGAGACTCAAAATTGAAGCTTCGGGTTGAGGGAGAGGAATCTCATAGGTACAGAGTAGAAAAGAAAAAAAGAATCTCTGATTGAAATAATTTTTTAGATTGTAAATTTATCGAGATCGAATTTGTAAAAAGAAACAAAAGTTGGTGAAAGGGTAGGATCAGTCAATAGGTTAATAACTAGGCAATAAATGGCTAAAAAGACAAATTAACATAACTAGCCATTCGCAGAAAAAAGAAAAAGCAGATAAATACAGGGGAACTTTAACATATAGCCACTTAAAAATAACTTAATTATTCTCTATAATTATAATTTAATAATTACAATTCGTAGCTACATATATGGAGGAGAGAGGCGAGCGAGACTGGGAGAGAGAGGACAGAGGCGAGAGAGAGGGGGGAAAGAGTGGGAGAAAGGTGAATTATATATGTATATCAGTTAGATAATTGTATATTTTACATATGTATTTGTATATATGACAAGCGAGAGCCTGAGAGGGAGGAGAGAGGCTAGCGAGACAGGGAGAGGGTGGATAGAGGCGAACGACATTGGGAGAGGCGAGCGAGAGAGGGCAGATAGTGGGAGAGAGGTAAATTGTATATGTATATAATTGTATAATATACATATGCATTTGTATATATGGCAAGCGAGATTGGGAGAGAGAGGAGAGAGATGAGCGAAATTGGGAGAGGGAGGAGAGAGGCAAACGAGAGAGGGCAGAGAATGGGAGAGAGATGAATTGTATATGTATATAGGTTAAATAATTGTATATTATACATATGTATTTGTATATTCCGGCTAATTAGCATATACAAACGTGATTAATTATAAAACTTGAAGTCAACCCACGTAATTAATGTATAATGTTAGTCGTGAGCGATAATTATAACAAACTATAGCTATGATGAGTAATTAAATAGTATACATTTGCTTTATTACGTAAATTTTCCATAAATATATAATATATGCAATTAGTGTATACAATATACTTAATGATTTACAATCTAGCCACATTTACTTAATTTTTTTTTCCAAATAATCTATATTGTATAACAGATTTATTGCACATTAGTGTATACAATATATATGTTGATCTTAGAAATATGTCAACTAAAGTTATTGCTTTTACAAATATATCAACTATTTTTAATATATATCCTTTAAGTTCCACATATATATAAAAATAATAATAAATTTGATGGTCTTACAAAAATGTTGACTGTTTAAATAAATATTCTTTAATTTCATATATATGATACATACCAAAAAAAAAAGTCAATTATTTTAAATATATTTGATTTAATTTCCATATAAGAAGATATTGATACTCTAATAAAAGATCAAACAACAACTATATAAGTCATCACATAATTGGTAAATAGAATGTGTAAGATCTTTATCTGATCATTTTTTTTCTAGTTGAGTAGAACTGGTTATAGAAGATCATTTTCTTCTTGGGACTAACGTATGGCGTGTCATTTTTCTTTCTCTTATATAGATCTTTAAAATTTTCAATATTTCGGTAGGTTACGTTTTATGACTAGTTATAGATGTGTTTTTGGTTATATGATAGGGGCAAATCTATAGTATTAGGTACTATTTATCTGAGTTTAGTATTTTTATTTAAATATTATATTTATTTGAGAAATTCATGAATATTTATCTTTAAATTCAATTGGTTAATGAACCTTTTAGACCACACAAAAAAAAATTCTTTTGAATAAATTGAAAAATCTTATGAGAAATATTAGTATATTACGATATGTTGTTTCTAAAGGTATATTTACACAACTTATAAGAAAATTAGGTTAGAATCTAATTATTGGCCTAAAAATTGAATGGTAACATAAATAAATCCTTAATTTAATATTGTTATAGAAATTCATAAACTTCAATTTTTAGATTTGTCTATGAGTTGATTAGTCATTTTCGTTTATTCAAATCGTAACTAATCATACTTTGAAATTATATTTTATATTTATTGTTATTATTTTTTTTCTTTCAAATTCATTAACATATTTATTTTGTACAGATGACAAACAATGGAAAGGATGCATTAAGGATTGTTTTGGCGATTATTGCAAAATTGGAGCTTAGAAGATAAATTAGAATATTAATTAATTAATTAATTAATTGATTAATCAATGCGATATCATTAATTAATGTTGTGAATAAAAAAGTAATCATTAATGTCATCTTTTTTATATAATAGATGTTTTTCTTTGAATTTCTAATTAAATCAAATAGAAGATAATATTCTCTTTCTATTTTAAGTAAATGTTGATTTCACTCTTTTATTAATTTTGAATTCATAAAATATAAATTCTGAATCCTTTTCTAACTAGTGAATCAAAATTAATTCTTTGCTTTCGAGATTCAAATTCGAAGCCTCTGATTGAGGGGGAGGAATTTCATAGGCATAAAGTAGAAAAGAAAAGAAAAAATCCCTAAAAGATTCACTTGGTCGAATAACTTTTAGATCACAAATTTATTGATATCAAATTGTAAAAAAAATCAAAAGTTGGTAAAAAGAAAGGATCAGTTACACAGCGCAAAGTTAGGTGGGGACAAACTCAGTAACTTTTCTGTAAATTTTGTATTTGTATTAGAAAATTAAATAAATATATATGTATATTAACTCGTGAACCCCTAAAAAGAATTAATTGACAACGTAGCGATAAGGAAGAAATCGTGAAAAGTAATAGTTGCGGGCTTGAATCTCACTATCAACCAAAAAAAAAATCCTTTATTTTTATTTTTTTCAAATCTTCACTCTGTCTCTGAACTCAGTCAATAGATTACTAACCAACAAATAGCTAAAATAAGAGAAATTAACTTAATTAGTCGTCCACAGAACGATAAATATATGATATATGTATAATTAGTGTATACAATATACATATATTGAATAGCAAATAGCTAGTAATTATAAATATTTTTGATCGAGCGATCAAATTTGTAACATCCCCTAAATATAACTAAACCATAAACTAAAAATAAATTTACTCATAAGATTATTTCTTCTTTGTTTTTGAGTAAAAGGTCCTCTTTAATTTTACCAAGTCTATTCACTACATCTTTCATATTTACCCTCTCTTCTTGTCTTTCTTTTGTACATTCCAAAGCCAACTCCATCATATTAAATATGCAAATCTCATGATTTTCTCCAAAGAAAATATTTTCATCAACAATTGTCTTCAAAGAAGTTGGAAATGATTCACTTACCCATTGCCTCAAGTTCATGTTTTCATTGAAAAGTTCATTTGTTGGTCTTCTTCTTGTCAATATCTCTATTAACATTATGCCGTAACTATAAACATCACCACTCGTGGATACTATTCCCTCCGAGCCATACTCTAAAAACACACACAGAAAAAAAGGAAATAAATATGTTATAACGAGTTAAAAAATACTTAAATATAATGATAGTGTAAAAAGCTTCTATACTATCAGTGGATACAAGTTAAATCCAGTTGATTCTACCCTAGTCTATAAGTGGTAGACTTTTCTTAGTTCAAGTTATTTTTTGAGTGGGGTCCACAATAGAGTTCATGTCACCGCGATCTATATGGAAGGGCAGTTTAGTTGACACAACCAATAAGGGGCAAAGATAAGCCCTTTTGCTACTAAGAAAGTGAACGGCGAGCTCAAAGGTTCAAGATTTAGCCGAGCATTAATGAAGCTAGATTCGTGCAAAGTAAGTAGCACCGAAGTCACCTTAATTGACCAATATTTTATTTTTCAGAGAGAAGAATGGCCGAAAATATGCCTTATATTAGGAAGAGTAGTCAGAGAAGAATTGTTTACCTGGTGCAATGTAGCCAATAGTGCCCAATGTGTTAGTTTGTGCCATGGAGTTGTTTTCACCTAAAATCTTTGAAATGCCAAAATCACCAACATGTGCTACAAAGTCACCATCTAATAAAACATTTTGAGGCTTTAAGTCACAATGGACTATAGGTGTATCATAACCATAGTGAAGATATTCCAATGCCATTGCAACATCAAGCATTATGCTAACTCTTTGAAACATGTCTAAGACTTGATGTTCCTTATCATACAACCAACTTTCAAGGCTTCCATTTGGCATATACTTGAGAACGATGGCTCTAACGTATTGATTGGAACATGTAGTGATCACCTTAACAAGATTTCTATGTTTAATGCTTCTCATCACTTGACATTCAGTATCAAACCTCCTGCATCCTTCCTCATTTAGCATATTTAGAACCTTTATCGCGACTGTAGTTCCATTAGCTAATATGCCCTTGTAAACAAAACCAGAACCTCCTGAACCAATCATGTTAGAGCCACTGAAACTATCCGTTGCTTGTTGAAGTTCACGGTATGTGATCAACTGGTGTGTTGTGATTTCTGTTAACTCTTGATCATGTTCTTGAAGTTTTGTTCTTCTTGATCTTCGCTTAATCCATACGAACAGAACAAGTAGTATGAGGAGGATTGATGCAATCACAGGAATGACAACTACTAGCACATTTTTCTTAGACTTTGATCGTTTCGTTGCACTATTCGTAGCACATTGAGAAACTTCTGTTATAGGTTTTCCACATAAACCTCTATTTCCAACAAAAGATTGAGAAGAAGAGTTTGCAAACACACCACTAGTAGGTATTTCACCTTCTAAATGGTTGTAGGAAAAATTGATTTCTTTAAGGAACTGAAGTTTTTCTAAGGACTTTGGGATGTTTCCTGATAACTCATTTGAAGATAAATCCAAGAACTCTAAGCTCAACAAACTGCCAAATGATGAAGGAATCACACTCCGTAACGAGTTGTTTGAGAGTGAAAGATACGTGAGGTCTATGAGGTTCCCGAATGTACTTGGAATCACACCGGAAAGTTGGTTGCTTGAAAAATCTATACCTTCTATAGATTTCAATTTTCCAATATCAAGAGGAAGTTCCCCTTGTATTGAATTCCGCGTAACGTTTAGAAAAATCAGGCTGTCCATTTCCCACAGACTTGAAGGTAAGGTTGAGGTGAGCTTATTGAAACCAAATGAAAGCCTTTGCAGTCTAGTGAGCTTTCCAATGCAACTTGGAATAGCTCCAGAGAGCTCGTTTTCGTGTAGAAATGTGTCTCCCAAATTCACCAACTCACATATTTCCTCTGGAATTGAACCTTGTAGCTTGTTTCTGCTTAGATAAAGCCTCTGAAGTTGCTTCAACTCACCAATCTCAGGTGGAATGGTTCCTGTCAATTGGTTACCGTTCAAGACTAGCGATAACATGCTGCTTATATTGCCTACTCCTCTTGGAATTTTTCCATTTATCTGACCATTCTCTATGTTAAACATTTCTATAGTAGACGAAAGATTACTAACCGAATCAGGCAAGACGCCATTCAAGGGATTGTTAGCCAATATCAGAAACTGCAGCATCCTACAATCCACCAAAGAGTTCAAGAATCCAAGCTCTTGTTGTCCTGGTTCATTTGTAAGCTGATTACCACCAAGATTCAAGAACTCAAGCTGTCGTAGATTTCCCAAATCACTTGGAACTATGCCTGTGAACAAGTTATATGACAGCTCCAGCTCAATAAGATTAGAAGCATTTGTGATATACATTGGGATTTCTCCTTCAAGTTGATTATCTGGCAAGAAAATCCCCTTAAGGTTTGGAAGTTGAAGTCCAAGAGTGGTTGGAATTCGCCCCGAGAGATTGTTATCACTGAAAGCAATGTACTCCAAAGAAGACATATTGAAGATAGATTCTGGTATTACACCAGTAAGATTATTGAAATCGAATCCCAACATCTTCAAGTTCGATAAATTTCCAAGTTCTCGAGGAATTGTACCAGTTATATGGTTGTTCACACAACCAAGATATTGAAAAGTGGATATATTACTCAATGAAAGTGGAATAGTACCACTTATTGCATTTTGAGTCACATAAAACCTCTCAAGCCTTGATAAACAACCAATATTTCTCGGAATTTGACCTGTTAAATTGTTGTAAGACAGAACAAGAGTTCTTAGCTTACTGAATTGGCATAGTCTTGAAGGAATCTCACCGATGATTCGATTATAACTAAGGTCTATAACTTCAAGATTCATCACACCCTTCATTTCATCAACCAAGAATGAACCAGAAAGACTATTGTTAACCAAATACACAGCACGTAACGATGACATGCTGAAGATCAATCCAGGGATTGAACCTGAGAGTTTATTATCTGACAAGTCTAACTCAACAAGTTGGCTTAGATTACCAATCTCAGATGGAATTTTACCACTAAATCTATTTCCATCTAATCTCAATCTCTTTAACTTTGTAATATTACCAACAAAAGAATGAACTGTTCCTTCTAGTTGATTGTTATGAACATCAATGACTTCTAAAAGAGGTAAGTTTACGAGTTCGTAAGGAAAAGTACCTTGAATGATGTTGTTACTAATGTTAAGTGTAGTAAGAAAGGATAAGTTAGCTATGGATGGTGAAATTTTGCCTTGAAGATTCATGTTTGGTAGATTTAAAGCTATGACTCTTTGGTTTTGTGGATTACAAGTGATACCAAACCAAGAACAAAATGAACTATTTGTAGTCCAATTCTTGTAAAGGAAAGAAGAGTTATTTGTAATGATGAGTTGTTTAAAAGATAACAAAGTTTCCATGTCTGTTGCATATAGGGAAAAAATTGATTCTTGAAAGACTAATAAGATAAGGAAAAGAACATAGCTTTTCTCCATCTTGAAAGACTTGATCAACTTCTCAAATGATTTAACGAATTCACTTGAGGATAAAGATCTACTCTTCGAATTACAAGCATCAGACGAAAATAAGAAGGAGACTAGAAAGTACTTATGTCAATATGTATAATAATCAAGCTATGCATAAACAATTTGCAATAAAGGATGTGGTTGGAAGGTAGGTCGTGTATCCTTAATTAAAGGTGTCAATTTCGAACCTTAAATATGAAAAAGATCTCCATAAAAAGTGTTCAACTTGAATAAATTTTATGCTAACGCAAATTCGAATTAGTCAACCATGAGAAAGGTCTAAACTCCTATTTAAGTGTGAATATTATTAAGTCAAAATCATGGGCCAGAAATATGCCAAAATTGAATAGGGTGAAAATGGTGTAAATGTCAAATTAAATTCCAATTCTTGACTTTTAAAAAGAAAAGTTTGTAGAATACTATTTTTTTCCTAACCCATGTTAAGGGAAAAGATATACTTTTAAATTACTTATTATATATAAATATCTAAAGTTATCTTTAATAATATTCACCTTTCTTCATGATAACAATATTTTTTTTTTATAAAAAGCAGGTGACTTTATGACTATTTAAGAAATCAACTCTATATTTATTAGAAAAACAAAAACGCAATAATATATATATATATATATATATATATATTTGTCAAATTATAAAATGGTAAATAAATGGCTAAAATTGGTGAAGAATAGTCTTCCTAATTTAATGCATTAATTAGTAAAGGGAAAAAATACATCTAACTTCCAACCAACATGATATTGACATTAATGTCGACAAAACAATAAAGAGATCAAATGTTATTAATAAGTCAAAGGATTCATAGATCGATTTGATGTAAACAACTGATAATGATGATTTAAATATTTAACCATGATTTAATAAAGCGTGAATTTCTCATATACGTATAATGTATACAAGCAGCAGGAATGGACACATTGAAGAATACCTAAAAGTGTTAAATCATTTCGAAATGAGTTTAGTTATACACACCATCAATTTTTCATATGATATGAACAAGTCAAACAAAATTCAACTGTACAGGTGATAATAGTTGAATAGGTGAACATTTTCAAAAGACTTTTTATACACTACATAATGTGGTTCAAAGAAATGCAGAAAGGGAGAGGAGGGGGGCTAGGAACTGGTGTCGCGTTTTCCTTCGTTCCTGGGTGACATGGTTTGTAGTAACTTGTATACCAATAGGCGCGACAACAATGAAGAAAACAACTCATGACAGAGCCTCGGCCATAAGTAAACGATGCTTCTGTTGCTGCTCATAAAGGTCGCGGAAGATGCTGTATTTGGCATCGTGGTACTTCTTCACTTTCATGTCTTGAGACGGATGAACAACCTGCCATCAACCACATGTGGAAAACCATAAGAACAATATGGCACAATGAACCTTAACGGCAAAGACATTTTTCAAAGAGGTAGCAGCCAAGTCTGGTTCCATGGTGGAGATAAAAGATAAATTACTAGAATCTGGTGCATGGCACCAAGAAGGGTAGCGGTGGAGGAGAGAAGACGGAGTGTCTTTCCATTAGGTCGTTGGGAAGAAGCAAACACAAGAACGAAGACAACCTCTGTAAGCAAGTAACATGAACGTGCAGTAAAAGACTCCGCGGAACATTATATCTGTTGTCCCAACAAGATCTATACACAAAACAAGTTATTTTCTATGATTTTCTGCATCAGGGTGTGGATGGAATAGTTCCTAAAAGAGACAATTTTACCCAAATCAACCAAGCAAGGAGACGTAAAGTCAGAGACGATGAAATTTAGAAGTCAAAAATGCAAAAGCACAGTAAATTGCTAGAGAAAAGGAATGAACGATAAATAAATGTATGTCTTAAAAAGTAAGAAGGAAGGCAAACAGCTAGCGCAGTTCCTCTTTTAGTTAGAAAAGTAGATATAGTTAAACAGTCGCACACCTGACCAGCTGCATTCATTGCCTTCATGGCGTCACGAACAGTAGAATATTTCTTTGAAGCAACAGCACCAAGAATAGCAGACCCCAATAGCACAGATTCATTTTCGCGAGGGAGAATGATAGGGTAACCTGCAGAAGGCATAATACAGCTTGGAATTGATTAATGTATCCAAACACAAAGAAATCTAGGATTATTCAGTACCAATGTTGAAAACAGAGGTACTGAAAGATAATAAATTGAAATCTATAATACAACCTTTTCAGCAATTGGAAAGCTCGAGGGAACAGGAGTAAATGGTAGATGTAGAATCAATTAAAGATGTTTTAGGTTCCTTGTAAATTTTGCTATAGGATTAAAGATCTTCCTGGTACTCTCCACAATTGTAATTAGGAATCTGTAACTTATTGTCGCAGGTTCTGGTTTTTGTTTTGGAATAGAATACAAGTTGTTATTGTCTCAAAAAAAAAAAAAAAAAGCTCGAGGGAAAGTTTAGGATTCACTTCCTAACTTGTTTCAGGTTATTTCCTTCTATTTAATTGTTTATTGTTTTAGGGGAGTTAACCAACTTATTATAGTATAGTGGTGAGTACTCCCTCATATACAGCAAATAATGCGTATTATGTATATCTATGTACTTTCTTTTACATAGATATCCAAGGGGGAGTGTTGTAAAATAGTTGGAGTGCCACGTGGGCCCAACAATTGGAAGGTGGCATCACTATTGATTGTGGAGTGCCACGTGGGCCCAACAATTGGAAGGTGGCATCACTATTGATTGTGTATGCATGCCATATGACACCTTCCCATTAGTGATATGTCATCACTTGGCTAATTAGAAGGCCAAGTGATGCATTAATGTATGGCTATAAATAGCCACTATATGAAACATATACATACACCTTTGAAAGAATATTACTTCCTAAATTTTTCTTCTTTTAGTATATTAATTTTAGTAAGTTCTTTTATAACACGTTATCAGCACGAGTCTCTGCCAGTTCAAGTAAAGATTTTAAAAGCCTCGGAGGTATAAATTTCCTTTTCTTAATAATGTCTAATCTCTCTAAACTTGAATTTCTTGCTCTAGACATATCGGGAAAAAGCTATCTATCATGGGTACTCGATGCAGAAATTCATCTTGATGCGATGGGTCTAGCAGACACCATCCAAGAAAATAATCAAGCATCGAATCAAAACCGTGC
>NC_028643.1:1929544-1960782 GCF_001406875.1 Solanum pennellii
TTACTCACTTCAAGTGATCGGACAACCATTGGAGTACTTAATGGATGTGCTTTGTCCATGTAAAATCGTTTCAAGATTTTCTCAGTATAGGCAGATTGATGGATGAAGACCCCGTCTACTAAATATTCTATTTGTAGTCCAAGACAAATTTTTGTCTTTCCAAGGTCTTTCATCTCAAATTCTTTATTTAGATATTCAATTGCCTTTTGAACCTCTTCTGGAGTTCCAATGAGATTAACGTCATCAACATAAACAGCAAGAATAACAAATCCCAATGTTGTTTTCTTAATAAATATACAAGGACAAATGGCATCGTTTATATAACCTTGTTTTATCAAGTACTCACTAAGGCGATTATACCACATGCGCCCTGATTGTTTTAAGCCATATAATGACTTTTGTAATCTGATTGAATCATTTCCCGAGATTTATATGCTTCAGGCATTTTAAGTCCTTCCGGAACTTTCATATAAATTTCATTATCTAGTGAACCGTAAAGGTAAGCTGTAACCACATCCATTAGATGAATTTCAAGATTTTCATGTACAGCTAAGCCGATGAGAGTCGACCACCGGCAACAAAGAGTTTTTATTTAGCCGACCCAACTTGCTTGGAACTGAGGCGTAGTCGTTGTTGTACTATTCTAGAGGAAATTCAGCAAGGATATTATGCAAGTTTTGGTTTTTGCATTGGCATCAACGAGGATATTAAGCAAGCTTTGTCTACTTTTGCCATCATCAACAAGGACGGTAGGACAATGAATTTTACAAGTATAGCTAAACTGTGGTCCACTTCTAAGAACTAAAAGCAAATACCCAAATTCGATTTGTGAAAGATGGTCTTCCAGACCTAAATGTCAGTTAGCAGCTCCTGGACCACTGTGTAACACAATAACATTTTAGCTTTGGTTTTAATTCGCTTCAACTGACTAACTGATTGGGAATGTAGCGTGAGACACAATCTACTAATTGATCTATCTCTTTCAAATGCCCCACTATAAACATATCATAATTTCATTTTAAAATACCTTGGGAGCTAATGAAACTATTTTTAAAAAATTCAGTTCTCTCATTAATTGCTTGCACTGTATTTATGCAGACAGTAAATGCATTACATATTCATCCACTTCATGTATATCACGTAACTCATTAATAAACAGCACAAAGAGAGAATGAGAGAGAGAGAGACCAATAATATCTGCATGCTCTTGAACAAATAGACGATTCTTTGCAAGCCCACCACAGGCAAGTAGTGTGTCAATCTGAACATAATAAAAACGTATAAGGAAGTATCAAGCAATGTGGTAAATATAGGTTCAGGTATCAAAATGGAACGTATGCACACTTTGTGATAAAAGCTCTCAGCATAAGAAAAGCAACAAATAGAAGATCAAAGTGATGCTGGCAGTTGAGCATTGTCTCACTTTCCGGTGGGATAGGTTCGGTGGTAGTTTGGAGCATCATATCTGCATCTCTCTTACGAGTAGTATTAGTAAAATTCTCTTAGTTTCTTGTTCTTCAATTTCTGTTATAATTTGTTGTTCCTGTACTTCTGTTATCATACTATTTAGCTGTGCAATACTAATTTCCTTACTATTTGTCATGCCTTCTTCACTTCTGTATTTTATTTGTCCAAATCTGCTTTGAAATGCTTTCCCTTTCTTTATTTCTTTCTTTTCTTTTTCTTTATTTGAGCAGAGGGTCTATTAGCAACAGCTCATCTACCTTCACAAGGTGAGATAAGGTCTACGCATACACTACCCTCCCTAGACCTCACTCGTGGAATTACATTGGGTTTATTGTTGTAGAAGATCAAAGTGATCAATAAGAAACTTTGAAACACACAAACGCTGCATTACTAGGTTCTTTCTCAGACCCATCCTAACCTCCCACCACTGTTATCAAAAAGCTTACATCTTTGATTTGGACAACAGAGTCTCAACATTCAAAGTTTATTCAACGATGCATATGCTTGCCAGAAAAGGTCATACAAGTCAACAATGTGGAGAGCTCAAGCATACCAAACTTTACAGGTTTAAAAATCTCTTCACTTAACTAACTAAATACAAGTAGTATCAGGAAATGAGTCCTTCACCTTGTGTCCATTAGTATTGCAGTGCTCTACTATATGGCGGGTTCCATATGCAATGCCCTGTACTGTGGCAAGGTAGAGAAGTGCCAGCTGCTTTTCACTAGTATCAAGTGTTAAACCAGAAATCATACCTTTTGACTTTGGATCTGCAATAGGGGACCTGACAGAAATTTTGCATGTAATTTATAGCAGATTTAGGCAATCAAGGTAAAAAACAAAGTAACCATTCTACAGTACTATACCTGTTACCATGAAAATCTGGGAGAATATGCATATCACTAGTCAATGCAGCTATAAATGGTGAGTCCTCATCTTTCTTCATTGATTCCAGTATCTCATTCAACAAGTCAAATATTGAGATTCCTAGCAGAAGATATAAAACTTTAGCTTTAAGCAGGAGACCATCACAAAAGGAGAGCAAAAATCAAATTGCATGGGAGTCTAGAACTTTGACAAGGAGCACCAGACAGTTCCTAAATGTCATATCAAGGTCATCTTACTTCGAGATGCAGCACGATTTGCAAGATGAGGAGATGCAACATGATTCTCAATTATATGGTCTAGCAATGAACCAGTAGCACTCTGTCCTCCTTCAGTAAGCCAGTACTCGGGCACCATCGCTGACAATATTGCAAAGAGCAAATAATGGAACATCATTTGCTTGTAACAGAAGCAACAGCATTTGCAGATAAAATATGGGAACCCTCCAAGATTAATGTTACAACTAAATGCAGAACCTAATATCTAACCATAAGCATCTCTTTTACAGCTTTTCAGCATTACAATGTCAGTTTGACTATGCATATCCTGAGCGACATTTACATCATCTGAACAAAAATTGTTTGAAAGAACAACTGTACATTGCAAGTGGAAGTGTACCTGACCAAAAAGGTCCCCAGACTCCAGGTATGAATAATTTTGTCCTGGATACAGCCATATGGCATGTGGAAGTACCACATACAAGCACCATACGCCTACTTATAGCATCCTCATCAACTTTCAAACATGCAGGTACAATCCGTCAATAAGTTAATATAGTCAATAATATAAGCAAAGATATTTTGATCATTCAACATATCCAGAAGAGTACTCAATAACAGCAACCTATAGATTCAGAATCTGATGCAGGCACACTTTCCATTACACCTACACCGCCAGCATGAGCATCTATCAGAGCAGTACCTACTGGTGTCCCTGCCATCAGACCCAATTCCTGAAACATAAAGCAGCAGCATCTTAGTAATAACTCAAAAGCATGAAGAAAGTAAGAGGACTCATACCCATCAAAACCACAAATGCTTGCATCATTGAGAATGATTATGCGCTGCTTTTAACTTTTGCTAATAGTCAAGATGTAATGTGATTTTTATAAGTTCTTCACCTTTGCAGCATGTGGTGTTAAACCCGAACCCAATGCATGACCGGGGAATGCTACACTTCGCCCTGCACATTTTTATTATAAAATCATGAAAAAGAATAACTAAGCAGTTCTCAAGACTAAAAGATATTCCACTGTACGAACAACATAAATGAATATTGACCTTTTGAGACAATGTACCTAAACAATTCAAAAGATATTTTTTAAAGTGGGCAGGTTTTAAAAATCTCAATCCTAGAAAACAATACAAAACAAAAAGAATTACGCGCAAAAGGAACCAAAAAAAAAAGAAAAGAAATAGGATGCTAAGCAGAACTACGACTGTTTGCCAAGACACAGATCAGTAAATGCTGATGGCAACCTGACATGAATGATGCACAAATTTGTGATTTTTCCTCTTCTTTTTTGGTGAGAGAAGACCAATTCCCAAACTAATCCTAATATATGAGAGGGTAACACTATCTGTTTTCTGAGACTCATTGCTAAACTTTCAAAGACTCTTTCAACAGCCGCACGTTGTAGCATCACTTCAAATAATATGATGAATAGAGATTGACAAGTTTACAACAGAGTCAGTTCCCTGTTTGTTTTTTTTCAAATCATACATTTTGGTAATTTAGGTGAAGCTTCAAAAATACCTATCTTAGCATGATGCCCATCAACTAGATCACCTAAACCAATCTCCTCCCAGAATCCATCATCCCATCCACAAGATTCCATAGCACCGGAATCTTTCTCATTTATCTGCTGCATGTGCGCATGGCCTAGATATGTCCATTTGCATACAGTGGTGCATAAACTCCTCGTGTCATCTCCTGTTGCTCTAATAAGTTAACAGAATAGATGGCATCACCTCTTCCAGTTAAAACTTCAAGAGTTATAGTTCAGGAGCTATTTCTTACTTGTATGTTAACCAATCACTTAGATCCATCCATCTAAATGCCATCGACCAGGATTCTTGGAGATTTTCCTTCACCCACAAGAGCTGTAAAAGCAATTTTGTATTAACAACAAGTAGATAGAGCATATCAAGATGTGATGATCAATTAAGTAGAAATTTCAACTTTTCCTTTTCGACTTCCAACAGTAGAAAGAAAAGAAGCGTAAAGATGTCAAGAGCAAGCATACAACAACACACACTTATTCAACTTACTTCATAAAAAAAAAAAAAAAAAACTTATTTGGCTATCAGATAAAGAAGGAAAGTACAGGTGAGAGGTAAGAAGTATGCATGTCATCATCATCAATAACATCACTCCTTCCATACGGTTCCAGAAGTATCCATCAGGCACACACAAAAGCAAGCGCATGTCAAGAATTCAACATTGAAAAGCAAATTTCTGACAACCTATGGTAGTGGCAGGAAAGAAGGTGGATGTGGAACAGAGCGTAAAAGTTGCACACTGAACAAGTGCTGCCCAGATCACCTTATGCCAGGCAACTACCAAGATAAAAGGGGTCATCCATATGAAAACTTCTACAAATTCACCCAACCATCAAAAGTGGAAGCATATAACTACTCTTTCAATGTACCCTACACTATTTAGACGCGTTTCACAGGCTTCTAGCTGAAATAAGTATCCTTTTGGCATTCAATTGTGTGATAAATTTCACCTCTGTGGCAAGACAGCCGAGACTAACAAGCATTTAGCTCTACATTATGAAGTAACTACACAAATATGGAACATCTTTCAGTGTATCAGATGATATTGCCAAAAAGTTCCTTCGAATTGTTGAAATGTTGGAACAGGGGAGGAGGTCTTCCGAGACAAAAGGCAGATGGAAGATTTTAAGATGATACCAGGTTGCATTTGGTAGACTGTATGGGAGGAAAAGAAATCTGAGATGGTTTGAAGGAAAGGATGCTTCTAAAATTTTGGACCGACTTAACTCTAAATTTTAACATATTCCTTGATACTCAAGCTGGTAAAACTTAAGTTCGGTAATTTTGAACAAAACTGGGATAATGAACAATCACCGAGCCTGAACCAGAACTAGCCAGGAGAATTACCGACAGGGAAAAGGCCCCTGCGAATGGAGCAGTCACTGAAAAACTCACAATCCCACCGGAACGGTCCAGCAGGAGACTAGACTATAAAACTAAGAAAGAGTGCAAAGTGAATGGAGTGAATTAGAATATATCATAATTGTAGAGGCTCTGATATTATGTGGAAAAAAAGAAGAAGAGATTCTTGGGATGCATTGATGGCTCCATTAAGTAGTATGAGAGGTTTGAAATACCCTGTTCACTTAGTATATCTCTCCAGTGTGGCACTAATTAATATTTGACTAACTTATCATTAACATTCTAGTAGAAAACTAGAAATGTTACTATAAGGGGTCAGCTAAACCAATACGTACTTTAAAAATCAAGAATCTCATTAAGGAAAAAGATACAAGACATAAGAAGCAGTCCTTCCTACTAGTGTACGTACCTTTGGTGGCTCCATCTCGGGTGACACGCCTCCACCACAATACTGTAGTACAGGTGAATTAGAGGCGTTGATCCTCTCAGCTTGTTTTACAGCTCTATGGTCCATCCACACTATGATGTTTCTTCTAGTATCACCACTCCATGAAACCGTGACAGGTTCACCCTCAGAATCAACAGCAACTGCGTAGAGGAATCAATTCATCCATGTTATTTACTACCGTAATTTTAGCATGTATACCTCAATCAACACGCTGGACAGATGAACAGCAGAAGTTAGTGACTATATACCAAGAGAACAAGTAGCCGCGAACCCCAGTCCCTTAACTTCTTCCTTGGAAACACTTCCGAGGGCACATGCTGTTTTTACAGCAGTGCAAATCGCTAACCAAATATCAGTTGAAGATTGCTGAATTCGACAAACCACAGAAATGAAATCAGAAGCACAAAGAACTGAAAAAGGAAGAAATCAAGCACTAGTTCAGCAAAACAGAGTACGGTTTTCTCATAGCTACCTTTTGAAAAACATATTACTATCAAGTAAACATATTGTAACGTGAGACAACCAACAAAATTGACCAAAAGAGATAGAGGGAAATCAACCATATAGACAAACAATAAAAGGCAATAACAAGGAACGTCCATTTCAAAATAGTTACAACATCTGACCTCAACACAGTCACCGTCTTTCCATATCTGTATTGGACTACTAGCAGAACCTAGAAGCTTCCCGTCCTCATTAAAGAGACCTGCACTAAATTGTGATCTTAACGTTAGTTGCATATGACCACTCAGTGCTGAAAATAGTAACAGAAGCTTAACATTTGAGAAGTGATATCATCGAGTCAAGACAAAAAAAGAGAAACACAACCAACATCAAACCCCCAGGGAAAAAACCAATTTCACAATTAATTCATACCAACAAGCACCATAATCATAATACTGCAAGATTTCACTCAAAAACAAAACCCACCAAGTACCACATTCACGAGACAGCAAGAATTCATTCAAAAACGAGCACTTCCAGTTCAAACATCCACACCATTAAGTCAACATCAACACAAAAAAGCCATAAATTTTTAACCATAACCAATCTCAAAACCCCATAAAAAGACTCAGTTTCACAAATAATTTTAACCAACAAGCACCATATTCACAATACTGCATGAATTCACTCAAACCCCTCCCCACAAACCACCACCTGCACCAGTACTGCCAGTACCAACATCCACACACCATTAAATCAACATCAACACAAAAAACCCATTTTTAACCATAACCAATCTCAAAACCCCATTAAAAAAAACCAACTTTACAATCAATTCATACCAACAAACACCAAACTCACAATACTCAATCAAAAGAGAAAAATCCCACCTGCTCGAGCACTGCCAGTACCAACATCCACACCAAGAAACACTGAACGAAGCTGCCTAGGAAGGCTATTAGTTGTCATTTCCACAGCAAAAGAGTTAGAAATTGGAAAAGAATTAAAACGGTAATAGCTATGGCGCTGGTTTAGATATGTAGAGTCAAGCAGTGGGGTTGTATCTGTCATGGATTTTCTTGAATCCAATTTTTTATCCATTTTTTCTTTAAAATCCATTTTGTCCTTTTCCTCTTTCTGTTATTTTTTTCTTCTCTTTTTTGTTAATTTTGTACTGTCAGTATGATTATATGTATAATGGTTTTGAGTTATAAAGATCTGGAAAACAACTGGTTTTTTTTTTCTGAAGAAGATGATGATTATGTGAATCTAAATCTGATTATCTCAAATTATTTTTAATTTTTTCCTTTTTTTGTTTATGGTTGATATTGTATCATTATTTGTTTGTGTTTTTGTGTTTTGTCTTAATAATATATCGTGATAAAAAATACTCACATTTTTAACTTTTATGGAATTTTCTCTTCGAGCAATGCAACTAACAAGTCTATTAGAAAGTTGAATTATATGAATTTTTAAATCGATGAAATTGATTGATGGGTTTAAATTGGAGATGAGATTGTAAGCGTTTATAGATTGAACGAGATTTAAGATGAGAAAATGATTTAATTTGTCCGAGAATATGATCTTAAATAAGAAGGTATGAAGACTGTCACCGAGAGTATAGGGTTAGTAGGTTATGAAGAAATATTTTTCGAACGTGTAGGGTTGTTAGTGTTGGTGTTGTACCAGCTATATTATGTTTGCTTAAATTATCTATCATTGTTTCATGTGTTTCGATTATTACACTATAATATTAGACTGTATTTGTTTGTACGTTAGTTGATTAATTCTCAATAATCAACTAAGCTTCTATTCTAATTCGCATTTTTTATCTATCTAATTTAAAACGTATCACGTCATATCTAATAAATTTTCTCAATACCATTTTAATTGATCTCTACTTCATATAACATCTTCTCACTATAACATCTAACATTTTTTCTTTTCGTATGCCCAAAACCCAAATACAACATAAAAAAGATTCATCCAACAATTTTTTTTTCCAATTAACAAAAATAAAAATAAAAAGAAATCACTAAATATATGTATTTGAAATATATTAAACTAAGAAAATCATGAACCATTTCCTACACAATATATAAAAAAAATGCTTTAATATTAATTCTAAAAATAGATTTAATTGAAGACTTACTTTGTTAAAATATTTGAACTAATAAATATGTATTTTATACGATATAATTATTTTTATAATTATCATATGAAGAAAAACGACATAATATACAACTAATTAAAGTATGATAAAAAAAATCGATCGTACTTTTATTAACTTATTTTAGTACAAACATTATTAATTATTTTTATAATTCGAATGACTTTTGTAACACATTTTTATCAATTAAAAATATTAGGTGTTTTCTCCGAATTTAGTAGCACACCCCACCCACACACATTTGTTAAAAATAATAAATTTAAATTAAATACTAATAAAACAGAAAAACAGAAAAAAGGAAAAATAATTCTCCATTTTTATAGCATCTTTTGTCTGCCCAATTTCGTACTCGAAAAGCCACCTTCCGCCGCCGCTTTCCGGTTGCTTCCTTTCACCGGAGAAGAAGAAGATTTTAATCATGACTTACGCTACTCACGTTCTTCGTCACTCAAAAAAGGTGCAGATTCAGATTTTGTAAAACTTCTTTGTTTGTTTGTGTAATTTTGAATCCCTAAAATCTACGATTGTTTGATTGACGTGATCTGTAATTACTATGTGGAGGTGCGGCATTTTATAGTGAATAGGAGTGTTTTTGTTTTCTTCGTTGAGATTGACTTGTTATTTGTTATGTTTGATTTTGTATGAGATTTGGTAATCGGAGCTTAAAATTTGTGGTTGTAGTTGAGATATGAATTTTAGGAATTTGGAGTTGGTGTGATTTGTATTGATGTTAGGTTGAATGAGATGGATGCATTTTCTCATGACTGGTATTTTGATAGTCAGAAGATGGTTTAGTGCTCATACTTTTAGATGAAAGTTGCATTTTGCACCTCTGGATCATTCTTCCACCAGCAAGTCTGACCACCCAAGGTTAGGGATATATTGGAACAAATTGACTAGTATTTATTTGAACCTGAGACCTTATGGTTCTCATCCTACTCTATTGGCCACTAGACTATAGGTGCGGAAAGGAAATTCTTTTTATTTTGTTGTAGTAGTTTAACTAGGCCTCACTGTTGGATGCGAAAAAAAGATGTCTTTTTATTTTTTTTGATAGCAGTTTTTGTCTTTTAAACTCGTGGCATATGGCTTACTACTTGATATTAGTCATATGGTGAAATCACTCTGAAGCTTAAAGGAATTTGGCCAAACCATTTCGTTCATGGAAATAGAACATACTTGCTATATGTATCTTTCATTTCTAGGTAATAAGTATTCCATCTTCTTATGCGGTGTTAAAAAAGTAGAAAATAAAGGGATATACTTTAACCTCAACGAGAAAATAAATTGGAGCACCTAACAATACATCTTCACAGACCAAGAACAATTATATACTTAGGATGCAGCTAATTCAGGTTAATTCTTTCAAATGCCATATCTTAATCTAAGTCATTTACCTGGTATTTCCCTTGGAACATCCAAATGTGTGTTGAATTGTTCTAAAACCTGTTCATCTCATTTTCCTCTGTTTCCCTTGCATTCAAATTATTTGCAGATCGGGAGTTCTTCGAACTTGATACGACGCGACTCTGCTGGTCTTGTCCGTTGGTTTAGTAATGGCACGAGGCCTTCTATGGAGAAGGGAGATGGTAAATTAATAGATTTAATTATTGTTGTTTATGAATTACACATTATCAGATGTTTGTGATTGGTTACTTATTTTTCTTTTTGTTGGCTCTTTCATTGTCTGTTATTGGTGATATTTTCATTTTTTTTGTGTTTCACTATCCAAATATGTGTGCTTTTTCAGATATTTTAAGGTGCCACTCTGGTCTCATATCCGGAGAGAGACACAACATTCCTAAGTCCTTCAATCGATGCTACTCAGGTTCAGCTGTCTCCAACAACAGTTGTAGAACAGTATCTTCCAGGGTTGTGACTAAACCTCTATTTCTTTGTCACCCTTCTTTTACTTGTTGAATTTCGAGCACCAATATTTACATAAAGTTATCTTAATGTGCTTTTAACCATAGATGTCATGTGGAAATGCTCTGAGAACTACAATTGCTCCATGCACCTCCACCGGTAGCATCTCTTTCATTAGAAGGTCTTCGGGGTTTGTTCTGTGGCTTACTACTGCATTTTAATTATTTTTTTTAAATGAAGATAATGTTTGATCATTCTCTTGAAGCAGTTTCTGATTTGTCTTCTTTGTGTCAGATCACAAGCGCCTTCAAGGAGGGGTTTCTCCACTGCTTCAGGTACTTGTTTTTAGTGTCATTTTAGCATTTGGCTATTTAAATAGAAACTATATCCTAAGGGCATCCTCCAAACTGCTTATAAACCATTCTTTATTTTAGTGAGCATTTATCTAGTTGCTGCTACTTTAGTTCCTATTGTCGGTTAAGGTTCATCTGACAACTTCATGTCAATGCACACTGAGTAAGTCATTTTCATTGTCATATCCCCTATATACTACTTAGTTGTACTCCGATAGCTACATTGATGATCTGGCCGAAATTTTCAGATGTGAAATTGAATAGGTTTCCAACTGTATATTTAGGTCTGTCGCTTGCCAACTGTAAATTTGAATAGTTTTCAAACTGAAACTTTCGGATGTAAAGTCTTCTCTACTTTCTTGAACTTTGTGCCAAATGTAAACCTGACAAACAAATTGAAACAGAGGGAGTAATTTAGAGATTTGCAAGGGGGTCATTGGCGGTTGTGAGAAGAGACTATCTCCTTGGAAGAAATAGTACCTGTTCTTTGGAAGGAAGACTGGCTTTGGTGAATAGTGTCTTGGATGGTATTCCCACATATTTAATGTCACTATCCCCATCCCAGGGATCGTAGAAAAAAGAAACAGGTTCCAAAGGTTGCTCAGAAAGATAAAAATACATTTAGTAAAATGGAAAGAGGTTATGAAAGGTAGAAGGGGGAGGAATGGTTATTAAGAACCTCAAGCTACAGAACAAGAATCTTCCTTACAAATTGCTTTGGAGGTTAAATGATAGCAGGAACACATATGGAAGGAAGTTGTTATGACTAATTATTGGAAGTTGGATCCGGGAGCCCACACAATCTGGAAACATATGTATTGTGGGATGAACTCCAGAAATCTATTAAGCTTATTGGAAATGAGAAGTTAATTTGGATGGATAACTGGTCGGATATGGGGAGTTTGGAGGATGTATTTCCAGTCCTGTATAGTGTAGCTTTAATTATGACTCGTGGTGGCTGTTAGTTTGAATAACATGGGCGACTGATACAATTTAGAAGAAAGTTTAATGAATGGGAAGTAAATGATATCAGTAGATTATTGGGTCTACTGGGACCAGTTACTGGATGTTACAAAGAGGGATTCACAGATTTGTCTGGCAAGTAAAAAAGAACTTTTACTGTTACGAGTGCATATATGTTGTTGCAAAAGAAACTTGGAGGCTCATTGACCTTGGAAATTGATCTGGAGAGCAAAAGCACGTCCAAGGATAGCTTGTTTTGGATGGATAGTAGCACTTGCAGCTAAGAAAATCCTGGATACTCTTCAGAGAAGAGGAATGACTATATGCAGCAGATGTTTCTTCGCTGAAAGATCAGCGGAGACCAGTAATCTTTTACTTCTACATTGTGACCAGACACGACAGATTTGGGCACTTTTCCTGGGAGCATTTGTAGTGCATTGAATGCTATCCAAGGATGTGAAGAGTCGAATACAATGCTGGCAGGGACATATTGTTGATTGCATGCAGAAACAGATTTGGAGAACAGCCCATTGTGCATCATATGGACTATATGGCTAGAAGGGAGTAAGAGATGTTTCGAAGAGAAAAAACAGAACTTATGTTTTGTAAAATATAGATGACGTCTTTGTTACTCTTTTGCTTGCTGTAATTTTGCAGTAACTCCTTGATACTATCTTGAATAATAGTACCTCACCGTATAAAAGAAATTGCTAAAGGGATCCTTCTTATCCTTAGTTGGTTTAATTTGGAAACATGGAACCAAAGAGTGAGAACCCTCGATTTTGGAGTCAAATTAATCTGGCATCTTCTCTGTTTCAGATCTTCCTCCACACCAAGAGATTGGGATGCCTTCTCTTTCACCTACAATGACAGAGGTATATATCTTCTCTCACTAAATCTCTCCGAGAATCATTATTTCTTTACACTTATGTTTGTTTTAACGCCTTAGCGGTTCAATGCTTGTGATGCAGGGAAATATTGCCAGATGGTTAAAGAAAGAGGGCGATAAAGTTTCTCCTGGTGAAGTGCTATGTGAAGTGGAAACAGTAGGATTATTTTTAGCTGCTGTTGTCATGATGTGCTAAGGGAGAGTTCTCCCTTATGTGTCTTAGCTTCTGGATTCTGGTATTCACACTAGTCATTCATACCCGTAGGATAAAGCAACAGTGGAGATGGAGTGCATGGAAGAAGGATATCTAGCTAAGATTATTCAAGGAGACGGAGCAAGCAGTATCAAAGTTGGAGAGGTATTGATGCTTAAATATTTCAATTGAGAGTACCAATTGTGCAGTGTTGCATCTTGGTGTTAGATAATTTGTACTTCACGAGATGTGGTTCATTTGTTTATTCAGGACCTCCACTGTGTCAACGTAACATCTCTGCATACTTGTATAGATCGGCTTCTTTATAGTTGATGCATCACACATCACTTTCTAATGCTTGGTTCTTCTAGTTCCCACATTTGACGTATATTCTAGTTGGTACTTTGCTTAGCCTGGTGCTTTGCTGAACCTTTGATACTTTAGCTGATAGCTGAATAATGAGACTGACAATTCCTCTATTTGCATCAGTTCAATCACAATAGGCTCCTAACCTTAGCAGAAATTTCTTTTCTTTGTAAATTTCATTGTGCCTTGAGCTACATGCCAACAAAAGCTACATCATTGTGAGAATCAATTATAAAAAAAAATTGATGAATGTTGAAAATTCTGTAGGTGATCGCTGTTACTGTTGAAGAGGAAGATGACATTGCGAAGTTTAAAGATTACCAGCCTTCAACATCAGATGCCACACCTTCACCAAAAGCTCCTGCTTCTTCTCCACCTCCTCCCAAAGAAGAGGTTGCCGAGAAACCTGTTACTCCATCACAGCCAAAAGTTTCTAAACCTAGTGCGTCGGATCGCATTTTTGCTAGTCCGCTAGCTAGGAAAATTGCGGAAGATAACAATGTACTTATTTTCTTCAGTTAAATTTGCTTTGATAATATGATTCAGGTTACATGTTTTATCCTTGAGGTTAAATCTGCATTGCTATGAACATGAACAGATACCTCTCACAAACATCAAAGGAACAGGTCCTGAGGGACGTATCGTGAAAGCTGATATTGAAGATTATCTTGGTAACCTTCTTCCCAGTCTGCATCTATACTTATATGCTAGTTGATGTTACTGTTGGTTTTATGTCATTGAACATATTTCCTTCTTTCTCTAATGAAAGGAAAGATTTTCCTAAAAAGTTGTGATATGGTCGTAGAAGAATCAATAATCTTTTTTTTCCCTTGATAATGTAGCTTCACGCGGAAAGGAAGCCCCTGCAGCAGCTCCCAAGGCTGACACATCTTTAGATTACACGGATATTCCTGTTGCACAGATCAGAAAGGTACTATTCACTCCTATAGGGGATGAATCCCCATGTTCCCAGAATTAGTCAATTTTAGATGCTTGTCCGTGTTATCTCCAATTCATCCCTTGCGTGAAGTGTTTGGTATACTTTTTGTTTACCCACTTCTTTTACAAGCACAAGGTTTCGTTGTACTTATACCAGTTTTGGTGTTATCTGCGCAGGTGACAGCTTCTAGGTTGCTGTTGTCAAAGCAAACCATTCCCCATTACTATTTGACTGTTGATACATGCGTCGACAAACTTATAGAGTGAGTAGTACTTTTATTGTCCAACTTTCAAATTTTATTTTATTTTTCTGTTATTTATCTTGCTAGCTGCTTGGTCCGCAGACTGAGGAGCAAGCTCAATGCATTGCAAGAGGCTTCAGGAGGAAAGAAGTTATCTGTTAATGATCTTGTAATAAAGGTAAGAAATACTCCATTAAGATCCACTGTACCACCTGACAAGGAAAAAGGAAAAGAAAGCCATGGTCTTGTTATCTCATCTCAATGAGACAATTCCAGCGTTCTTTCTGTATTTTCATGGAGGGTCCAGAAAAAAGAGAAAAGGTCTCGTCAAAAAATAAAAAACAGAGAGAGAGAGTGACTATTTTGTGCCAAAATTGGAGCTGGAATCTCGTATATTTCTCACATAAGAAGTCTGAGCAACTCCTAACTTGCTTTCCTAATCGCTGCACCTTGTCAAAAACCAGTTGCTCCTCTGTCCCACAATATATATGACATTTAGAACTATTTCGAAGTCAAACAATTTTTTTCTGGATAATAAACATATTTAACTGTAAAAAAAATTTCATTTGATTGACAAAGAGTTCAACTTTCAGTTGTACTTCTAATGTAAATTTTGAAATACTTGGTTTTTACTCATGTAGAAGAAATCAAATGTCTGAATGTGTATTTATACTTGGGTCTTTTGACCACTGTTTCGACGTCATTTTATATTTTTCTTTTGGAATGGAAGTAGTACATTATACAGGATGTATAAGAGATATTGTCATCTGTTATTTATAGTGACCTTTCTCAGAGAAAGATGACCTGGGTAACTAATTTCATTGCAGGCTGCTGCTTTGGCTCTTCGAAAAGTTCCTCAGTGCAACAGTTCATGGACCAATGACTACATTCGTCAGTAAGTGAAATACATGGACTGAGAAGACTTCTCTAGTTTGCAATGTAAATTAATAGTGCATTCTTTCTTGCAAACACAGGTATCACAATGTAAATATCAATGTAGCAGTGCAGACTGACAATGGTCTTTATGTTCCTGTCGTCCGGGTTTGTTCTCATCCCAGTCTAGTGTTTATAATTGGATGTTTGTTGATTCTTACTACCAGTTATATTTCATGTTTGAAAATCTGTGCTGTCGGCAGGATGCTGATAAGAAAGGTTTATCCTCTATTTCCGAGGAGGTGAAGAACTTGGCTCAGAAAGCAAAAGAGAACAGCTTAAAACCACAGGATTATGAGGTGGGCATTGCAGTTAAATATCTTCTTTTTTCATTGGACACAAATTAAATTCATTTGTTTCTTATTTCACAGGGTGGGACATTCACCGTCAGCAATTTGGGAGGGCCTTTTGGCATTAAACAGTTCTGTGCCATCATTAACCCTCCACAATCAGCCATCCTAGCAGTTGGATCTGGTAAGTTTGCATCTCATTAAATTGTTTTGTTTCAGCGAGGATATCTTGTGCTCATCATTGCTTCTTCTTGAACAGCTGAGAAAAGGGTGCTTCCAGGATCCAGTGAAGGCGAGTATAAGTTTGCCAGTATGATGTCTGTAACATTGAGCTGTGATCACCGGGTGATTGATGGTGAGTGACTTTAGATAGTGGGCTCTTCATATCCTCCTTTTCAGAAAAAAAAAGTTCACGGTTAACCTTTGATAATTTTCTTTTTGTCAAGGCGCAATTGGTGCAGAATGGCTCAAGGCATTCAAAGGCTACATAGAGAATCCCGAGTCTATGTTACTGTAGATTGATACTTCCTTTTTTTTGGTCGATCCTTTGAATTCTTCACGTTTTCCTCTACAAATGGGATGTACTTGGATGTATGATAAATGGGATTTTACGTGCCATGGCCTGATCTTATTGCTTGATATAAGCATCTTTATCAGGGAAAGTGGCTGAACAATGGGAATAAAATGAGGCTGCAAGGCTAATGTACCATTGATTTAGGCTTTTCGATGAGTGTAAACCTCCAGTTTTTTTGCTCGAGATCATTGAGTTGATTATCTGTCTGAAGTAGATGGAATACTTGCTGTAAATTCATTTTTTTAAAATAAGGTTCACTAATCTCTCAAGTTTTGAGATGCATCAACATGAGTCTGTTGCTTGACTCCATTATTATCTTCTTGGTTGACATAAGCCAGATTTATCTTTTAGCTTCGATATAGTTCTTCTGTGAGTTTGAATCCTTGATTAAGTTGCACAATGATCGCATTGAAGCTTTGTGCAATCAAATTATGTTACTACCAAGTTATAACTTTTGATAAGCGTTTGATCCTAATAGGCATCATATAATATGTTGTACGGAATAATACATTAACATGACCCTTAATTTCGCTTCAGTGGACAACTATGTCCTTTAATTTTGAGTATGCATAAGTAGACATTTGAACTTGTATAAAATTGAATAAGTAGACACACGTGTCCTACATGACATAATATATGTAAGACACCATGTAGAATATAAAATTTTCATAATAGGGTGTCATGTAGGACGGATGTGTCTATTGGTTCAATTTTAATAAGTTTAAGTGCCGACTTGTGCACTAAAGGTCATAATTGTCGACTGATGCCAAGTTAAAGGTCATGTTTATGTATTGTGCCTTCTTTTATTCACTCAATCTTTGCTATACTACTAGAAAGACATACAACAATTAGCAAATTTAGTGCATCAAAACCTGTTTTATTCAGACTCTCCAAAAAAAAGTTAAAATTCAACATGCATCTGTCAAACATTTTCAAAGAGTACGAGCAATATAGATCATTTATCTGTTTAGATAAGCAATGAAAGAACTAATCTCTAGTTGAGAAACACCTCCTTCATCTCTTGATTGCCAAACTTGTCTACCCAACTTTTCAGCCTTGCTTCTTAACTCTTCCCCTTCTTTAGATACCATCAATCTATTCACAACTTTCTCAATAGTTGTTGAGTTAACAAGTTCCATTTGGTGTGCTTGTTCTGTCACTTGAATGCCAACTTCTAAAATTTCAGTTATTAGTGTAGCATTCCATGGTTGTTCAGAGTGCATTGGCCAAGCTAATATAGGAACTCCCATTGTCATACTTTCCATACACGAATTCCATCCACAATGACTCATAAATCCACCGATTGAAGTGTGTCCCAAAATTTCTAACTGTGGTACCCAATCTGTCACCACAACACCTGTTCCTTCAGTTCTTTCTTGATACCCTTCTGGTAACCTTGCTTTTCTCGTTTCGTCATCAAAGATATTACCTTTATCTGCATCTCTCAGTACCCACAAGAACTTTTGCTTGCTGTTTTCTATTCCCATAGCCAGTTCTTGAATCTGTTTATCGGTCATTGTAGTCGATGATCCAAAAGAGATATAAAGAACAGATTTTGGACCTTGTTTGTCTAGCCACTCCAAACTTTTGTGTCTGCTGCTTGAACCCTTTTGTAGTATAGGTCCAATGGACCACTGTTTCTTGTTTGCATTCATCTCCAACTTGCTTAGCAAATCGATATAAGTTCCTTCGATCAATCTGCATGAGTTGAATATATCACCTGTTCTGTACTGCATAAACTCATACTGATAAGCCATAAAGTTCATGATTTCAAAAGAAAAACACCCTTCCATTGATGGTATATTTTTTGGCATTCCCTCTACTGGAAAAGGTCTTCCAATAGCATCCCAAAAGCTAAAGAATTGAGTGAAAGCTGAGATACAATGAAAGGCATAGGACTCAGCATTTGGAATGCTAGAAAAATCTTGAACCACAGATGACATAAGAGGATCATGTATAACTACAATTCTCTTCACTTTACTGGAGAATTCATGAAGGAGACTCGTAAACGGTTCGCGTAACTGTTTAGATGCTTCAAAAGATGGTTGGAGATGTGTTGGGAACTTCATGATGGAATTTGGAATTATTGGAGGAGGTGAATCAAAATGTGGAGTTGGGAATTCATGAAAATGAATTTGCTGCATATCTTGAAGGTTTCTTGATTTAGCTTGCTGAATATGAGTTTTGTAACCAACAAAATGAACTGAAACTCCATATGAAGATATCAGACATGAAAACTGAAGCAGCTGGTTTAGATGACCTTGTGCTGGAAATGGCACTACAAATACAACAACAGATTCTAAACTGCTTTTGTTTGCCATAGTTCTTAAGACTTTTTTTGGACAAGCTCACTGGTTTTACTGGTGTAGATCTTGGTTAGTAAAGGACCATGTTATATAGAATTGACAAAATGATCTTCTGTACTTGTGCGAGTTTGTATTCTGAACGTTTCAACTTAGCACTGCGTCCATCTCTAGATAATGTTTCTTGGTTAATAAGCAAAAGAAAGTCAACAAGAGTATATAATATTAAGGCAGTATAAAGAATAGGATTAAAAAAAACTGAACTTTGTCAGATTATAAGATATGATATTTTAAAAACTGAACCTTACCTCATCATCTACATCATAATGCAGCAGCTGCCTTTCTGTATTTTATTTGCTTCTTGAATAAAGCAAAAAGTCAATGATGTAACAAAAAATATTTTAAGCCAAAGGTGTCTGTACAATTGAATAGAAAATCAACTTTGTTAGACTCAAAGCATTATCCTATCTGGCTTTCAACTATCTTTTGAAGTGATAAAAGTGTATAACAATTAGGTGGTCTTTAAATTAGATATTTTTTTATCATATCAATATTATGTTGCTCCGATTTTTTTTCCAGATGTCGATAGTTATGTATTTGGAGACTTTAAAATGCTAAATTTTGGGTTCAACATCAGTGAAATTTGTGTACGAGGAAAATGGATTAATGTTGAATTCAAATCACACTAAAAATATAAAGATCCAAAATCTCAATCAAAAATTGATGCTGCTTTGTTTTCTGAAATACTTGTTATTCCTCACGGAAGGCGGAGCTATTGGTCGCGTGATTGATTATATTTTCAAAGTGAATAACTTAGTCAATCTAACAATTAAGATAACACGTAATATTCATGGAATGAAATTGCTTAATGACTTGACGCATATCTCGAGTGAGCTATGCGTGGTTGGAGATCTCTAGGAACGAAACATGATATGTTCACCAAAACATTAGTTAAAATTCGAGCTATCCAATGAAGACAATAATTTTATCGACTATATATTATTTACGTATTGATCGAACTTTAAGAAAATATTGGCTTACGCGATATTTTTGATGATAAAATTACAATAATTATTTAACTGCTAGCCGTTGCCTTAAACTTCCACTCACACTCTACAGTCTACACAATCACTAGGGTTCCACCTCCGCCATGTCAGTACCCACAACTCTTTTCGTCGGAATACTCCGCCGTTGCCGCCGCCGGAATTCTGTACGCCGCTTTATTTCAACGCAGTCACGACTAGCATTGCCCTCCATTGAATACCCACTCAGCCACCCAATCTATACCATATGGGCTGCCAACACTTCCTTGGGAAAAACCTTAGTATCTGCTGGCCTTTCCACTTCTTTCCTTTCTTTCCCACACCGTAAATTCCTCTACTTGAAGCCGGTCCAAACTGGGTTCCCGGAGGACTCAGATTCTCGCTTCGTTTATAATAAGTATTCTGAATTTTTCTCCCAAAATCGACCTGAATACTCTGTTTTTGCCTCGAATCATGTGCTCAAAGCATCAGTTTCAGCTTCAGAAGCTGTTCCGGTAGGCGGGTTTGAAATAGAAAGGGATAAAGATATGAGCTGTGGGAATGGGGTTGTGAATTTGGGGTTGTATGAGGAGAGTAAATTGCAAGGGTCTGAAAATTGGGAAATGAAGGGCTTTTCGAAGTTAGTATGTAAGACAATGTATGGGTGGAAAGAGGCGTTATCGCCACATTTAGTGGCGGAGAGGGAAAATGCTAGAGTGGAGGATGATGAGTTGTTGGGGATGTTGAAGGGTTGCTTAGGGAGTGAATCAGAAAGTGAAAAAGGTGAAGTTTTGTGTGTGATCGAGACTGCTGGTGGTGTTGCCAGTCCAGGACCATCTGGTTCACTTCAATGTGACTTGTATAGGTGCGTGGGTTTTTCGAGTTACTTGGAATCTCTTAACTTTCAATATGTCAAGAATATTAATTGCAGAGTTTAGGTACTTAAACACACACTTGTTTTGTAGATGAAAGTATACTAGGAGAGATATGTCCGGAATTTTAGTCTTACTGGTACTCCAATGTAAAGCTTACAGCTTTTGTTGTCATCTTGTTAAAGAAAACATTACATTTTGTCTAACATTCACTTGGTAGAACCATGGAAGTATAATGAGCTTAATTTTTTTTTTTTAATAAAGTATAATGAGCTTAATGTTAAGAGTGCTGTAATGTCAAGCCTACTTAACGATATTATAGTTGCTTGTACATGTAAGCAAAAACACAAATAAAGAATCCAGTCAGTTGGTTATCAAAAAGAATCTAGTTAATTATCTATGTCAAAATCTCAGCTTACATGCCTAACAGTGATGTGACCAGTAGTAATATTCCTCGAAAAAATTTTCTTGGTGACTAATTTAGTGAGATGCCTCTTATAAGTAGGCAACTTTTGCATCAAGCACACTATGTTAGTGAGTACTATTTGATGAATTGAGTTGGCAAATGGAAATGATTGACAGGAAAAAATATAGATGAGGCGATGTGACAGTCAGTACTTCATGCATACCATCATGATTTCTAGCTACTTCTCTTATTTTGAACCCCTAAAGTAGCTATCCATGACTACAAGCCCACTAAAGATGCAAAGCAAGAAAGATTTTTTCAACCTGAACTTGTTGAGAATCTTTCTAAAAGTCAGTTTTCTGAACTACTTCACCTATCAAGAAGGAGATCAATGGAAACTGAATACAAACAGTATAATTGTGTGCTCAGCTTTAGGATACATGCTACTCACATTGTTCATTGTTCCAAACTAAGATGAATAAGAATGGCAGAGGTGGACACTCAACCATATAATACTGCAAGCAAGATCTTTCTTTATTGGTTATCAAATCATGTTTAGTTGAATTGCCCAAAATTATGTTACTCATGTATGTAAAAACTTTAGAGACTGCTGCATTTACGTTCAAATGTAACAGCTTCTTTTCGTTTCTTGTTTTGGCAGATTCACAGTTTTACTTGTTATGGCTCAAAAGCCAATTTTTGATTTGCTTTCTGCTTTTACAGACCTTTCCGCTTCCCAGCTATTCTTGTTGGTGATGGAAAGCTAGGGGGTATTTCAGGAACTATTTCAGCTTATGAAAGTTTAATACTTCGAGGTTACGATGTTGTTGCTGTAATATTTGAAGACCATGGCCTAGTTAATGAGGGTCCATTATCATCTTACTTACGGAGAAGGTGAACCTTTAGCTGTTTTTCTATTGACTTGAATCTTTCTTTTGAAGTGGAAAATATAGTATAACACCAATAATTAGGCATTATCCGTGAGTATCTTCTACTGCTTCATTTAGACTATAATAATATCGATGGGTGTACCACCCAATCTTGTTTCCATGTATTTTCCTTATGAAATAATAAGAGCTGAAAGTTCATTTCTTGGCTGACAGGGTCCCTGTGCTTGTTCTTCCACCTGTACCAAAGGAGATGTCAAATAACCTGATGGAGTGGTTCGAAGAAGCGCTGCCTACTTTTCATTCTCTTGAAGAAATAATGCAGTCTGCTTTTCTGGAGAGAACATCTAGATTACGCAACATGCCAAGGAAGGCACATGATATTTTCTGGTGGCCCTTTACTCAACACAAACTTGTACCAGAAGAAAATGTGACAGTTATAGATTCACGGTGTGGAGAAAACTTCGCTGTGCACAAGGTTTTGAATGTTACTCAAGTTATGAAAATGCTATTGTTTTTGTCATTGTTTTAGTTCATTTCTGACAGTACTTTTGGAAATATATGCTCAGCAGTCGATACTAGAAACATTTGTCCTAAGTCGATACTAGAAACATTTGTCCGAAAACTCTTCGACTGCTGTGTATTATCTACATATTAGTGATATTATTGTCACTGATATTCTTCTTGTTTCCTCTATATCCTATTCACCCTCTTTTTTGATGTTATAATTGCTTCCATCTATCTGCTGTTTCTATCAGGAGAGAAACTATTTATTCCTTTCTTATGCTATGTGTTAACCTTCTACTCACACGCTGGTTTCACTTTCTGCTTCTGCTGTAGGTTAATAATAATGTTGATTTAATCACTCAACAATTTGATGCATGTGCAAGTTGGTGGACACAAGGACCCGATGCTACTTTACAGGTCAGTCTGTAGATATGTTCTTGCTAATAGCAATTAGGCAACCTCAATGATTGTTTTATAGCAAGTCACTATAACCGAGAACTTGTCTTTGGTATGTGCATGCTGGTGTTCGAATAGTGAACAGGGGGAATGGAGATGCATATGATTGAACATGATTGGCTATTTGTTGAAACAGTTATCCCTTTATCACCAACTTATCAATCATAGATGCAATCATCTCCGATGAGCCTTAAATGAGCTGATTAATGAGGATGATTTTCCTGATAGCTCAAGAATGCAGAAATCACGAGCCTAGACACAATTTAGATTATGTAAAGCCCTAACCTTGCTAATACTTTTTTTCCTATGGTCTGAAACAGAGAAACCGGGATTCCTGAACTTATTCTTTATGTGCTGCTGAATGAAGGTGGTTCTTCCTTGCCAAAACAACAACCAAACCTCAAAAATAAAACAAAATAAAATTAAAATTAAAAACTGAAGCTTTATTTGGTTAATTATCTTTATGTTAGAGGGACATCTCCTGGAGCAAAAATACTAGATTTGTTCGCAATATGCTGTTTTCCTGTTTGCTTTGCTGTCTTTAAGACTTTACCCTGTTATTCAAATTGTCAGGCATTATATAAGACTGTAACTCGATTTCCTCTGTTTGTCTTTAGATGGTTTCAGATTGAGCTTGCACGAGATATGGGCTATGCTACTGCTAGATATGGGCATGTTATGTTTCCTGAAAATGTTTACGAGCCGGCCTTGGAATGTGCTGAACTTTTGCTTGAAGGCGTGGGAAAAGGTTTGTCGGTTAAACCCTCTCCTTGCTTGCCTTGTCATTTCTTAGGGAAATTAGTGAGCTGGAGTTATTTGGCTAATCAGTGTTCTTATCATTGAAACTCTTTGTAAATACTCCATGAGAGAGCATGTATTACATGAATTCACTCTTTTTATTTATTTGAGTTTCTTGTAGTTTTTCTTGTTTACAACTCTTTGAGACCATGTTGCTAATTGTTCATGCAGCAAAGTTTTCATGTGTTACTGTGTTGGCATCTTTATCAACCTGTAATCTGTTTTATTCCTATATGTTCGGCAAGAAGTTAACCTACAAAAAAAAATTGTTCGGCAAGAGTTTTAACAATCATAACATAAGCAGTTAAACACTACCTATAAAGGCAAGTAGTGGCTCGATTTTAACTTTTATGCTTCTATTTTTTCCACGTCTTGAAAATTCTGAAAAGTGGTTGAGCTTTTTTGGAGTCGTACATTCCTTTATGCTTGTTCGATAACCATGAAAACTATATCTACATGATGTGCAGATAGGAAAATATTGGAATTTCCTTTTCATTTGTTTCAATGTCCTATCATATTTCTTAGATATTTGTCTCCAAATTTTTTAGTTAAGACTGTATCTGAATTTTATGAAATGCTATTGTAACAATTCTTGTGTGCCATAGTGTTTTTCATGTCTGGTTGTACACCCAAATAATGTTAAATATTTCCAGACTGCACTAAGATTAGTTCTCTAACAACATTGTTTTTTGTAGGGTGGGCTTCGAGAGTATACTTTTCAGATAATGGCTCTACCGCAATTGAAATTGCTCTTAAAATGGCACTACGGAAGTTCTTGTTTGATCACAAGCTTGTCTCTGATGATTTGGTGGCTGAGAATGTTGAAAGTTGTGTTGATTTAAAGGTTGATAATACTAAATGTCCTCCAAGTAGTTGCATTTTGTTTTATCTGTTGAGTTGATAATGTTGATTGGCCATATGTAGTTGTACTTTGTTTTATCTGTTGAGTTGATAATGTTGATTGGCCATATGTGTCCCAAAGTATCGGTTTTCACTGTTGAAAAGTCCCACTTCATTTACTTAATGTACTTGGAGATCAAGGAAATGATCAATGCACCACTCTAATTGGGTGCTTGTAAAGATCTGACATTTTAGTCAATGTCAAGTTTGAACAAAAGCTATGTAGCTTTTCAAATCACTTGTTTTATTTTCTTCACCATCTTAAGCCATCTTGCTGTCGGCTTGCACTTAACATTAGTTGTAAGGTCAGATGCTGTTGGAAGATGCTAGACGACCTAGTATTCAATTTTCATCCTTTTCACAAACTTGACATCAAAGCATAAGTAGTATCTCTTATCATGTGCATTGCAAAATGCTAGTTTATGTATGGAGCTTTCTGTGTCATTAACCAGGTTTTAGCCCTCAGAGGATCTTACCATGGTGACACTTTGGGTGCTATGGAAGCACAGGCGCCATCACCTTATACTGGTTTTTACCAGCAACCATGGTATGACCTTATCTTTGTGAAAGATTTTTGTTTTTTCTTTTTGGCAGCAGCTTTTCGTTGCTGCAAAAGAATTTTGTTATTTCTTTTGGGAAGTTGAATTATCTTTGCCATTAGATATCAGTTACCCATAACTAAACAGTATAATTCAACTATTTGTGTGTGTGACTAAATATTTCTGCATGATTACCAAGGCTCTAGAAGATGGAAACATTTTTATTATGGTTCTTTTCTCATTTATACAAATCATGCATTTCCAGATCAACAAATCTTAATGGTAATAAATATATAGAAGAATTGAAGCTGAACTGATGCTTCTGCGCAAAATATATTATGATGACATTGTGGTGTCACACACTGCATAATGCGAAAATTATGAACATGGATCAAATTACCTTCCAGCATGCACATTATACAAAGTCAGTAGATAGAGCTGAGTAGTGAGTACTGTTTTCTGCTCAAGTTTTTTAAGTTAGTTGGAACAGCTTTGACAGTTTGATTAAAAGTCAAATTATTTATTTGAGAAGATTGAAATACATTTGGCTGTCCATAATCCATATGGTGAAGTATAGGTTAAGATGTAATCAATGCAAACACTTCCACTCTGTTCTTTTGGAACTCCAAAATAGAGGGGGGTGACCTTGACAAGCAAAAACTTTGTCGGAGTAGTTGACCTTTTCCTTGGTCTGCTTGATAGAAAAAGAATTCATCAGCCCGATCCAGCTTTACTTAAAATGCATGGCAGAATGGATCCTTTGGTAGGAGATCCATGCCTGATTACATGGGCTGCTAATTTAAAGAAGCTATTCCGCACGATCAAGTGCCCAAAAAGAAGTGCCAAAACTTACAGCTATTTAAGTAGTTATGTAAAGTTCATGATGATCATCCTGATTTGTGTGGGCAATTTGATACTGCTGTTTAGTTAGTAGTATATGAAATTAAAAAGAAAACTTGTACCTGTCTTCCGGTGTTCATAATGGTTAAAGAAATATGCTATGCCTAATATTGTCAGACTGTGAATCTTCTTGGTTTCTGTTTTGATCTAGGTCACTCTTTTATTCTTTCAATTCATGCATTCCAAGTTAGATTTTGTATGTCTTGGCAGTTAGGGTGACCATGATATCTTTACAGTTTTGTCCTTGGGCAAAATGTGAAGTATTGAACATATTGTAAATTTTCAGGTATAAGGGAAGAGGTCATTTTTTAGATCCACCAACAGTTGCCATGCACGATGGTGTTTGGAAACTTAGCCTTCCTCAGGAGATTGAAACTCTAAAACCCAGTCTTGAAGATTTGAGTAAGTGAAGCGTAACTTCTGGTGATATTCTTATTTCAATTTTTCAATACTCTAAGCATTGGTTTCTTTTCAGCTTTCAGTTTGCGTGAGAACATATTCAAGGAAAGCCGTGACACTTCAAATCTTGCTGATATATATCACTCATATATATGGAAAACACTACAGCTAATTATTGACTCAAGCGGATCTACTCAGACTGGAGCATTGATTATAGAACCAGGCAAGACTTTGACATATGCACAACTGCCCCTCCATCTTTTCCTTCTTGCCCATGAGTCATGTTTTATATACTTCTAGATGCATTTACCTTTTTGGATCTTTCTCTTTCATAATCTTTATAATATATGGTTTACTTTTCTTTTTGAAATTTTTGGTGAACAACATGCGCAATGGCTTTCCATATATGAGATAAAGAATTTTTTCTAATTCATGGAACTATTATTATTACTTACTAAACAAGCCAGTAATATTGTAAAATATTTCTTAGAGGTCACTTGGTAGAGTGTATAAGAACAATGCTAAATAGAGTATATAAGTAATGCTTGTATTAGTTATGCAAAATTATTTCTTATGCATTACTTGATTTGGTGTACTAAAAATAGCATGCATTTGCATGATGTAAAAGATGTAAAAAGGGTTTGAGGGGCAATTGGGTCTTTAACCATGGATTCCATGCATTAGTAATGCACACCAAAATACGTAATAGAGTGTATAACTAATGTTTGTCAAACAAAGTACTAGTAATACACAAAGCTAATGCATACATTATTTCTTCTAATACACTCTACCAAACGACCCCTTAATGATTTTTTTCTTTAATGTCTATGGTGACAATTAATTAAGAATCTTTTATGCCATTCATAATGATTCTTGAAGTTTCTGTAGCAATGCGGTTTACTTGCAATTATTTGCAGTGATACAAGGTGCTGGAGGAATGGAAATGGTTGATCCACTATTTCAGAGAGTACTTGTTAAAGAATGCCGAAATCAAAAAATTCCTGTTATTTTCGATGAGGTTTTTACAGGATTCTGGCGTCTGGGAGCAGAGGTTTGTTTGCTAAATTACTTGACATATGAGTTCTCTGGGCTCTTAGCCAGATCACTCGATGTATCAATTCTCTGGTTTTAGGATTTTCAATTTGTGTCTTTTCCTTTTTCAGTCTGCTACAGAGTTTATCTGCTGTAAGCCAGATATAGCCTGCTTTGCCAAGTTAATGACTGGTGGCATTGTGCCCTTGGCTGTCACTTTAGCATCAGAAGCTGTATTTGAAGCATTTGTTGGAGATTCAAAGGTATATATATTCATCAGTGTTTACCATCTGCTTGTCAAGTATTTGCTTCTGTGAGTGAAAAACTTGTTTCAGCCAAAACTTTGTTGGATCTGCTAAAATGCCCTTTTTGCTCCTCATTTGTGCTTACGCCCAATTCAAGTACACAGATATAACATCATATGATTGGTGGTGTAACCTCATTCCTTTGCTTCAGCTCCAGGCACTCTTGCACGGTCACTCTTACACTGCACATGCAGTGGGTTGTACAGCTGCTGTAAAGTCGATCAAATGGTTCAAGGACTCCAAATCAAATCATAATCTGATATCTGAAGCCATGCTGCTCAGGGAGGTATGTGCAGTTGGCTGATGAATGCTATTTTAGTTTAATCACTGGGAATTTGCATTCCCTTTCTGTTCCCGAAAACAGTGTCACTCCTCATTATTTATGAAAATTCTTTAATAACAGTTTTCTGTTTTCTCTCGTGATAAAGTGTACAGTTCTCTGATTTTTGTCTCCTAAATTGTTTTGTTGGAAACATGTAAATGTCCTTGTTTCAGACTACTCAGCACAATTTTCTTAGGATAAACTTGGCCGCTCAGACCAAAGTATTTACATCTGCTAACCTATATACATGAATGAATATATAGTACATCTTCCTGCTATTTTTTGGGGTGTGCGGCTATTTGTGCAATTTCCCTAACTAAAATCTCTTTGCACAAACAATTGGAGCCCATAAATTTGCTACTTATCGAAGCTGGGCAAGCATATTAGCATCATATTCCAAAATATTTGGGGCACACTCTAGAGCACCAAGTGTAATTTTGATCGACTTTAAAAGATCACCGTTTGGGCTTTGCTACATTACATGGATCCTTCATTTACCTTGATTAGGTGTGGGTATTCTGTGCTGATTCTTAGTAAAAGCCACTAAAATGTAGCAATAGACCCGTTGTAACTATGCATACTCCCAGACACCTGTGCTATACACATACCCATAAATGAATCTACGTAACATAGGTTCTTTGTACCATTGATTCAAATTATACCGAAGAAAGTATCCAGAGTCATTACATTGACCCAAATTTCTAGCTTTATCCACAGACTAGTTTGAATAAAAAATTAGGAAAAAAACTGCAGCAACGCTAGGTCACCCTGTAAAAGAAATTGAAAAGGGGCCTGTTATAAAGATGAATTCCCAACATCTTGTTTTTAACATGTTATTTTGTATTTCCCACTTCATCATTTCTTGGATGTTTGCAGCTTTGGGATTCAGACATGGTGAGACAAATTTCTTTACTTCCAGCAGTCCATAGAGTGGTTGTGTTGGGGACTCTATGTGCATTGGAACTTCGAGCAGAAGGCTCTAATGCTGGGTATGCAGTCTATTCTACTTTCTTGGAAATTAGGAGTTATTGTATTCGTTTTCATTGTCAATGCAGTGATTGTTTAAACATAGAAATTCTTATGCTTGCCTTAAATACCATATTAAAGTGGTGCACCATATATAAGCTGTGACATTGAGCTCCAATTAAGAATCATTTAGAAGCTTATTTAAGACATATCTGACTATCTAGAGACTGCTTTTTTGACATGTATAATTCATTGGTAATAGCATGCATAAGTGAGCATAACTTACATGTGGGATTTATTTGCCTTCCCAAAGGAGAACGCTGATCTGACAATTTATGGTCGATGATGAAAAAACTAGTGTATGACTTTGCCAACACGTTAAAGTCTAATTGTATACTTTTGTTTTGCTTAGCTGGAAAATCTAAATGAGGCTGAATTAGCGTTGCAGATGTTAGAATCCATACTGAACTAGACAGGGAATACTTTTGCTACGGTTATTGTTTTCCTTCGACAACATTTTACAGTTGCTTTGCACATCCTTTGTGCTACTGTATCAATAACATTACTTTACCTTCTCAAAAAAGAACTAGTATCTGAAGTTTATCATAAAAGAATCAATGTTTGTACATCTGATTCGTAGATCAATGTTTGTACATCTGATTCGTAGTGCAGGCATATGATTAGCAAGAACGCCATAAAAGTCAGTTCCTTTCTTAGATATATCACAAAATTAGTCAGTTACCATATGGAGGACTGTTGTTGTCTTACTCATAATCTGATACTAATAAGTGTTGGTGAAATGGTTTGTTGTACCGCTGGCATCAGTTTCTATATAGATTTGTCACCAAAACTATGAAGTGAACAGTTCTGGTTTTATCTTGCTTGTACTGCATCTTTTTGTGTTACTTGTGAAGCTGAATTTTTTCTCGAAACATGTAGGTATGCTTCTCTATATGCTAGATCTCTCCTTCAGAAGCTCCGCGAAGATGGTATCTATATGAGGCCTCTTGGCAATGTCATTTATCTCATGTGTGGACCTTGCACTTCACCTCAAAGTTGCAGCAACTTGTTAAACAAAGTGTATACAAGACTTGAGGAGCTCTAAACCAGTAAATCTATCTCAATCTCAGGAGTTCACTAGGGATGGGCGTAAAGGTCAACACAAAATCAAAACTCGTTGGATGTTTGATTTAGATTTTTGGATTATAGATTAGACTCCGAATTTTATTTTTAAAAATTTATGGATTTTTGATTGGAAATCGGATTTAATAACTACCAATTTTTGGATATCCAGAAGTCTGCAATTTTATACCTTATATTCAGTCCTAAAACTTGTGTATGCTGATATGGTTGTATCGTATCTTTCAAAAATAGTGTAGTTTTTGAGTATTTGATGTGAGCGCGATAGTTTCAACGTATGTCATTTGCCTTATTTTTATCGTATAAGCTAATTTCTGTAATTCTATTACAAAATGAAAAATATAATACAGAAATAATAAATGCATTATAAGTTTTGTGCTTACAATTCAGCATTTACAAATTTATATATTATAATTGTTGTATAACTTGTCTTTAGACCAAACAACTTAATGTAAATTAAATTAAAAAGTGCTTATAATTTATGCTTTTATTTAGTCACAGTCTCATATTCATGGTATATTTGTAGTTTCAAGTTTGTTTACTTGAGAAATTAACAAATATCTTGTTAATACAGGTGATTAGTATACTGTTAATTACTCAAATAAAAGAATTTTTACATATCATATTTAAGAAAAAAAGTCTAAATCAAATTACAATAAAATTATATTTTAAATAGAGTTGTCAAAAGCAAGCCCATATATACTTGGAAATTTGACGGGCTGGGCCGAGCTGACTTATTTCTTGTGAGCCAGAATACAGCCAGCCCGATCTACCAGTACGTGGGCTGCGGGTCATTCGATGTATTTTTATAATTAAATTATAATTTAAAAATAGGGAAAATTGTATATAATAACCTAAAATAAACGGAATAGCTAGGGTTTGATTTAGTTATGCTCCATAGCAAACGTTAGCTAAAATTTGCCAGCGTCTCTCTCCCAGAAATCTCGCTCGCCACTCTCCATTCTCGCTCGCCTCTCTCGCTTTATACACAGAAGTGTATAATTCTGTTTCTGTTTTGTATAAAGCGAGAGAAAATTGTATATACACATGCAAAAATATATATCTTCGTGTTATACACTTAATTATACAATTTACAAACATTTTACTTCAAATATTGCAGAGAAAAAGGTCAACGAATTATACAATTGCGAATTATACAATTGCAGTGAAATACAATTTTCTCTAGCTTTATACAACAGAAGTGTATATATTGTGTTTCTGTTTTTGTATAAAGCGAGAGAAAAACATATATCTTCTTGCTATACACTTAATATTGCAGCGAAATAGGCAGTGAATTATACAATTGTGCATTATACAAT
>NC_028643.1:1961015-1995799 GCF_001406875.1 Solanum pennellii
AAGTGTATAATTCTGTTTCTGTTTTGTATAAAGCGAGAGAAAATTGTATATACACATGCAAAAATATATATCTTCGTGTTATACACTTAATTATACAATTTACAAACATTTTACTTCAAATATTGCAGAGAAAAAGGTCAACGAATTATACAATTGCGAATTATACAATTGCAGTGAAATACAATTTTCTCTAGCTTTATACAACAGAAGTGTATATATTGTGTTTCTGTTTTTGTATAAAGCGAGAGAAAAACATATATCTTCTTGCTATACACTTAATATTGCAGCGAAATAGGCAGTGAATTATACAATTGTGCGTTATACAATTGCAGTGAAATAGGATAGCGAATTATACAATTGCAGCGAAATAGGCCAGCGAATTATACACTTGTATATGTATATCGAATTATGCAGTTTTATGTTTGCTATGGAGCGCAATTATGCAAAGTTTGATATAGCATACAAATATGAATTTTTTGTTTGCTATATGTGAAAGTTGCCCATAAAAATATTAACATAAATATGGACTAGGCACTATCATATTCTACAGTTTATATGCAATATAGCAATTAGTTAAACATTAAAAATAATTAAATTTAAGGACCGCGTATAGTATTTATGTTTACAAAAAAAACATATATCAGTTTGATAAAAATCATAGCCACAAGTGTTTGAATATTTTCATAATAGATTCAACTTCTATACTTGTCGAGAACACGTACATCATGTTGAATAATGATTTGATATGGTAATAATATTAAATAGATCACACTTTCTTTGAGTTTGAACTTTTATTATTTTTAACTCTTTATTTTATATTTTGTTTTTTATTTATCCAACGGACCTATCCAACACATATTGCTGAAGGCCTATAGACCAACATGTTTATTAGGATCGGGCTAAAAAATCATATCTTTTTGGGCAAATGACAAAAATCACATACTTTTAAGGCAAAACTATCATTTGTCCCTTATAAGTCTATAATTGCAGAAATCCCTCAAACCGATACAATAATATAAGCGTTGATACATTAATCTGATGCGCGAGATACATTAATCGTTAAGTAAGGTATATTACATTTATACATGATACACTAATCTGACGTACATGTTATACATGATACGCTAATATAATGCGCGAGATACATTAATATGATGCGCAAGATACATTAATATGATGCGCGAGATACATTAATTTGATGCGCTGATACATTAATCTGATGCGCAAAAATAAGGAATTTTGAAAATTTATAAAACTATTAGGGGATAATGGTAAAAAGAGAACTTAAAAGTGAAATTTTTGTCATTTAAAAAAAAAATGAACTCCAAATTTTTTAGTCGTGGTTCATGTATATTATGGCAAAAGTGGATCAATGTGGATCACAAGATTGAAGCAAGCATGTTAGATAGTTCAAAAGATATTGAAGGCGTAAAAATACATTGAGGAGATGGATATAATGAAAATTGAGTTGTTATAGATACTGAGATACACACGATTCTCGATCAAAGTGATGTACTCGAAATTGATACGTGTATTCTCGCTTTCTCTCACTTTTATACAAACACAAGTGTATAAAATTTGTTTCTATTTGTATAAAGCGAGAAAAATTGTATATATACAATTATTTTCATTCTCCTCTCTCTCCTCTCCTAGATATCGCTTTCCACTCTCCCAGATCTCGCTCGCCATCCTCGCCTCTATCGCTTATACAAACAGAAATGAATTGTATAAATTGTGTTTCTGTTTGTATAAAGCAAGAGAAAATTGTATATGCACTTGCAAATACATATATCTTCGTCTTATACACTTATAACTGTATAATAAAAAGACTCCCCTGCCCAGTTTCTTTTGTCTTTCTCTCTTTCTCATTTTATACAATTCGATTCAATTGTATATTCCTTACCCAAGTCTCTTTTGCCTTTCTCTCTTTCTCATTTTATGCAAATTCAAATTGTATATAATCGTTTTATACACTTATAATTATACAATTCGTTTTATACACTTTGTTTTATACAATTCTCTTTCCAAGTCTCTTTCTCTTTCTCGTTTTATACACTTCGTTTTAATTGTATATATATACTGAATTATACATATATATATGTTTGTTATGGAGTGCAATTATGCAAACTTTGCTATAACATACAAATATGAATTTTATGTTTGCTATATGTGAAAGTTGCTCTTAGGAAAGTATTTTTCTTTCATTTTTACCATAAAATAAAATTTACCTAATCAAATGATACTTTATTGAGTAAAATATTTAATATTTAATGTGACTTTTACATAAAGAGAAAAAGTAAAAAATCATAGAAATAAAAATAAAAATATTTCTTTTTATATCGACCCGTACATGAATCGGGTTAACGAAAGAACCCGTTTTGGCAAAACTCTGTTCTGCGCCCAAACCAAAAATTTCTTTAGAGCGAACAGAGATGGGAAGAGAAGGGAACGCAGTGAATCTGTATAAATAGATTGATTTACACCCAAAATCTCTTCTCAAATTCTTGTAAAGAACACTCTGTCGATGTTGCTGTTATCTTAACACCCTTTTTTTTTTTTAGTTTTGCTAAATTTCGAAAAAGAAACAAAGAAAAAGAGGAACTTTTCAGCTTTCTACGAATTGAAGTGTATGTTTTCTCATCTTTTTGTAGGTTTAATCATCTATTTTTGTCTAATTAAACAACCCCTTTTCGTTTTTTGGTGAAATTAATTGTACCCTTTTCGTTTCTTGGAATGAATTGGAGTATAAAGATTTGAAACTATAGTTTGGTTTGTGTTTTTTGATGAGGGGAGGGAGTAAAGGAGGTTCTTTTCTGAATTAGAATCGTTGGGTGTTTTTGGTTGGTTCATTACTAGTGTAAGAATAATCAAGTGTTTTTGTTGCAGAGTTGCTGACCTAAATATGGGTTATGAACCTGGTGGCTCATCTCGGGATGAGCGTGATGAAGGTAATAGTTTTTCTTCTTTTTTTTTGGCTTTCTTTGATAGTTAGGAGTTAGTGGTAAGGCTGCATACACACCACCATTCCCAGAGACAACTTGTGGAATTACATTGGGTTAGGTCATTATTGAACTATCTGCTGGATGAAGAAAAGTCAGTAATTTTGTGAAGAATACTGAATTGTTGTTAAACAATTTAGTGAGGTGAAGCCTAGAGCGAAGCTCAAAGCTTATTTGAAGTAAAACTTAGTATTTAGAGGGTTAAAATTTACAAATTACAATGAAAATTAGTAATTTCAGTATCCTGTGGAAGATAATACGAAAAGTGGAGTTCCAAAATTTTTTCTTTTTTTTGATTCGATAATGCCTAGACTAATCTAGCTGTTTCAAAAGCTTTTCGCGAGGATGCAATTGTTTGAAGTATACTTTCCTAAAGTCTGTAGCTTGACCCACTGCCTAAAAAATCGATTCTAATTCTATTTGTTCTTTCTGATTTTTATGCCTTTATCTCAGCGAAAAGACTTCTCGCTTCAAGTTTCTTTCTGATATCCAACTTGCACCCCAATTTTTCTACCAAGTACTTGCATTTTCCTAACAAGGCTTTGGCAAATTGAAAGAAATCACCTAGTTTTTTTTTTCCAAATTCAGACCCTGGAATCCCATAGTCTTAACTGTACCTACATCATTTAGATTACACCCTTGAGTGCTTTGGGAGGTGTTTTTTTTGGTGACTGTGTATCTAAAATGTTTATTTTTCTTAGTAAGGTATATATTGTAAATCTTATGTTCCTATGTCTAGTTAAATTGGGCAGAAACCTTGTATCTGAAACAAGTGGGTTTTCTAGATTAATACTTGTTGATGAGTTTTCAAGTTAAATATGTAACATGGAGGTTTAGTGGTAGGCTTCCTTGTTGCTTCGGTTTTTTTTTTTTGGAACTGGTAACTTAAAGTTGCTTCGGTTTTTGTAACATTCTCTATAGAATTTTTCTATTACTTGGATCACCTGGTTGTATAACCTCAGTGACCTCATCACAAGAAGAACTACATCAAAATCTTGCATCTTTGAAACAATTACTAAGATTGTTGGAGGAGCTTCTGTATGATTGATGTCTCATTTCAACCTGAATGCTGAAGTCTGAACATATGTGGTGTCGTACTTCGTTACAGATGTTTGCTCCTGGATTGCCTACCAATAATTATAGTTGGTTTTGATATGAATTATGAGGACGTTTAGTTCTCCTTTATTCTGTAACTGTTAGGAAAGACAATTCTTGTATTCGCACAGAGCTTTTGATATTATTGTTTATTTATTTATTTATTTGTCATTGTGATTAGTATTATCATCATCCTCATCAACATCATCTTTTTGCTGTTGATAGTTCTATATACTTCTTCTCTGCATATGACTGTGTTCTTCCCCCTTTAGTTGAGTGATAAGGGAAGCTTGGAATCCTGTCAGGATGTCACCTTTTCTTTAATTATTTCTTCATTTTTTTTATTTCATGTGGTGTGGGTGGGATTTTAAGAATCCAAGCTTGAAATGCTATTGAAATAGTGGTTGGTTGGTTGGTCTGTCTAACTGATGTATTCCGTTTCATTTGAAGACTTGCTTTGCAATATTTGCTGTAAATAAATAATCTTATCATAAAAATATTTAAGAAGTTTGGTTGCTCGGTTAGTGCAATATGGTCCAAGGTTGATTTTTGAAGTCCTAATATTGATGATATATTCAAAAGAGAACGAAGAAAGGTGGGCCAGAGGAATCTTGATCACGCCTTGTTCTTCACTAGGTATGAAAACTTAAGTGGCTCATTCGACTAGTTTAGATATGAAATAGGAAATTGTGTATGTGTGTTGGGGTGTGCCGGGGGGGGGGAGGGTAGTGTGAGGCATTGATCGTTTTATTGACAGAAATAAGAGTGGTTTTAGTGCCTACAAGTTGGAGAAAGAGAGCTGTGATCTGGTGGCTTAGAAGTTACTGCTTATCTTTCAAGAATAAGTGTAGTGTGTAAAATCATTTACCTGTCAAACAATAAATATGAAGTGTGGACAGAAGTAAAGGAAATTGTCAGAGTCTTGTGCTTGTATGTTTAGTTTTTATAGCTTGACTTTCTTGGCCCGCATATGGTTGCAATGGATCTCATAATCAACAAGTTATATGCAATTTCAGTCTTGTGTTTTTGCGCATCCATGATTTTTTTTCAGAAAGGTAATATTCATATTTATTGACAAAACCAGTACAAAACCATAATTACAACTTATCAACAAAACAAGATTTCTGAATCTAAAATCTAAATAGAGTCAATGATCTCAATAATTGACTCAGTATCCTCTAGTTATATCTGTTTGCACCAGGAACAAAAAAGCTTGATTGATCTTCTGAAGATCACAACTTTTGCTCTCAAAACATCTAGCGTTTCTCTCTCTCCAGACTGTCCACCAGTTACAGGTTGGGACAATCCTCCATCTATCTCTGTCTGAAGGTCCCCCACCTACCTCTTTGCAACTGTAGAGGAGGTGGGTCATTCTGTTAGGCATAGTCTAAACAACACCCCAGTGGCTGATAAAAATCCTCCAAAGTTAGGTTGTTATCCTGCACTGTAAAAACAGATGGCTAACTGTCTCAACCTCTTCTTTACACAAATAGCACCTCGAGCTCATAGAAAATTTCCTCCTCTTGAAATTTTCTTGTGTCAGGACTGCCTCTCTTGCCAGTAACCAAGTAAAAGATGCCACCTTGAAGGGGTTTTTGTTTCCAGATCTGCTTCCATGGCCATTTTGATGGCTGTAGGCCACCTTTGTTCAAAAACTTGATGCTGAAGTCACCTTAAACATGCCTTTGCTATATTTGTTCCACCATAGTCTATCAACCTCTTTCTTTGTCCCTTTGAACTCTGACAGAGCTCTGAAAAATTCTGTCACAGTTTCAATTTGCCAGTCATTAAAATTCCTTCTAAATTGGACTTTCCATCCTTGTTGTGTCCAATTGTCAGCTACACTCATTTGTTGAAGTACTGCCAAAATATACATCTCAGGGAAAAGATTTTTTTAACTAGCATGTCCCAACCATTTGTCCTCCCAAAAGCAGTGTTGCAAAAAAACCTCTAAGGTCCATGGGGGCTTTAAGCGCAAAGAGAGAAAAAAATAAAATGTATGTTTTTAGTCCAAGGCTAATAATTATAAACATGAATAACAAATAAATGACCAAAGAAATTGTAAAAAATTTATGATAAAGTGAGATATCAATTGTTTAGTGTCGCTTCTTCATAAGAGGCTCATTGGCAAGGAAAACTTTGTCTTCGAACCTTGATGACGACACTGAAGCGCATAAAGCGAGAGAAAGCGCTCAACACGTTTTGAGCCTCGCTTTAGGGCTTAAGCGCGCTTAAAGCGCGCCTTTGATAACTCTGCCCAAAAGGATGTCTTACTTCCATTCCTACCCTCACAGTTGTGTTATTTCTCAAAAAACGCCAAAATATTCTAATAGACCTCCATGGACTTACACCATAGGGTGTAGAACCTCATTTGTCATCCATTTGTTCTCCTCTCCATATTTAGCTTTAATTACTTTGCCCAGTGAACTTTTGAGACTCTTGTGAGTATGTCCAAAACCACTTCAGTCTAAGGGCCTTGCTTTGTATTTTGAAATTTCTTACTCCTAACTCCCTTGCTTCTTTCCCCAAAGAACCTCGTCCCGTTTGACCAAGTGTCGAATAGTAGAGACATTTTCCTCACTCCTTTTCCAAAGAAAATCTCTCCTAATATTGTCTAAACTTTTTATCATTCCATCAGGAATGGAAATATAGACATCATATAGGTTGGGAGCAGTGTTCTGAAAGCCGATGAGGCGAGGCGAGGCTCGTCGCCTTTTACTATTGACGTGGTGAGTTCAGAAAGGCGACAAAAGACGATAAAAAGGCGAATGGCGACGGCGTGGCAAGGCGTCACCTTTTTATTCTTTTTTTTAGAAAGATCTGATTTAATAATTAAAAGGCAATATTAGGGTTTATTTGATGTTTTTGCAAATATGGGACTTCTTTTCTCCATTGCGACCCTCTTTTCTCCGGTTGTCCTCCCTCACACTACTTTGCTACTCTCTTCTCCTGTTCTCTTCCCTCACTACTTCGCGACTTGCTTCTTCTTTTCTTCTCCAGTTCTCCTCACTACTGACGAAGAGACCTCATCTGCTCAGCACCCAGCAGGTACGGTTTAAGATTTGTTTTTTCTTCTTCTTCTTCTTCTGCTCTTTTTATGTCCTTCTCGTCTTCTTTCATATGCAGAAGAAGAAGTGCAGACTCTCTTTCTTATTTTGAAGCTACTGTTAACTGACAGCATTGCTTTTTTTTTTTTAAAATTCAATCCTTCTATATTTATTTCTACCCCACTCAATTTAGTTCCATGCTAATTAATATAGTATTTGCTAATAATATATGTTATTGCTATTGAGATTTTGGATATTTATATAAGCAATTAAATATTTTACGTTTTTGGTATTAATTGGCGCCTCATTCAAAAAGGTGAGCGCCTCGCCAGACCCTTGTCGCCTTTCGCCGTCTAACACTAGACTTAGGAGAGCATCCAAAACAGAATTGATGAGAGTGACTCTGCCGCCTAAGTAGATATATTGAGATTTCCATCTAGTTAACTTCTTCTCACACTTTTCAATCACTTAGTTCCAAATGCTCATGGCCTTTGACTTGGCACCTAGAGATATACGTAGGTACATAGTAGGCAGGGAACCTACTTCCCCTTCCAGAATTTCAGTCAAACCCAGGGACCTCATTGATTGGGAACAACTGGTTTTTCCTCCGGTTTATATGAAGTCCTGAAACTCCTTCAAAAAGCACTAAAATGAACCCTTTCTGTGGAAATCCACTATGACCAAAGTTGTAATATAACCCCCAAGGCTCGGATCCAAGTGGTTTTAGATTTCAGATTCAAATTTTTGCATCCTTTTACTGGGTATTACCAATGTAAATAGATTTTGGTTTCGCCCCATCTCCATTCCTTCTGGATAATTTGTTCAGCCATGTTCCGGTTGGGAAACTCGAACAAAAACGAGTTGTTTGCCATCTCATATATGCTTATTCCAAATACTGCTTTATCAAATGAAATTGCACTCCATCTCCTGATGCCTGATAAAGAAGAGAGTTCTGTTTCGCCCTCTTTAAATGAAGCCACTATGCATCTCTTAAAAAGACCGGTGTCTCTCGCTCCATGGGGTTCTGTAATGTGGAGATCACCTTCATTGTAGGAGAGTGTCGTTTCACAATGAGTCTTTCCTAAATAGTCTGGATTGTTCGGCAAACTGTGGTTGGTGAGAGCATTGAATGAACCTTTTACCTTCTTTCTATATTAAAAGCTATGTCATTCTTCCAATATGTATAGATGATTTTTTTTTTGTGGGAGCATATTTTTGGTAGCTTATCTACTTTTAAAAAGTTTTGTTCTTAGTGCTTCTATCCTTAGTCTTCCAGCTGAGTTCCTTTACACTGACATATGGTCTTTTTGAAGCCTTGTAGATCCACCAAATAGGCCTCATTATTCTTACTATTTTTTTTGAAATGGGCAAGTATTATTGATGTCCAAAACCAGCAGTAATGTGCCTGTGATTTCAAACAAGAATCCAGAACAGAGCACTGGTAAAGAGAAAAAGGAGCAAAGGAAACAATCCTGGCTATACTATACAAGAAACTCCATTAACTGTAATTGGGTTCATTATACACTATCCATTCCTTTTTACAGCGAAAGTGTATCAGCAAAGAACGATCTGATTTGGCCTACAGGACTGAGTTCTTCTGTCCATCATAGCGTCCCATTATTTCTACTTGTTTCTGCAAGTGAGGAAGCTTGCAATCTCAGTGTGATTTAACTGACAGTTATGTCTGATTTTTGCAGATGATGAGGAAGAATATGAGGAAGCTGGCGGTGGTAACCGACTTTTGGGATTTATGTTTGGAAATGTTGACTACTCTGGTGATCTCGATGTTGACTACCTTGACGAGGTGATTTGCTCCTTTCTCCCCATGTAATTTGACTGTCATACAATATGCTGTGAGCCCCAAATTAATATGTTAGCAAGTACTAAAGTGTCTCCAAGTAGCAGTGGAACTTAACCGGATAATCATTTGCTGGTATTTCAGCATAAGCAACTCCATTATACGAGTCCGGAGCCAAAAGGGTAACAAAAATTTACTTTGCAAAAGCAACTTTTAAACTCTATATGGGAAAGCAATTTACTTAAAAAAATAAACTTAAAACAATATGCAAACACAATTTTAAAACTCTATATGGAAAAACAATTTACTTTAAAGAAGCCGCAAAACCAATGTGCCCTTGTAAGGCGCATGTCAGCCGGGCCTTACAAGGCTCAAGGCTGCTGCGTCTTACAAGGCGCATTGGTTCCGCTTTTTGCGGCGGATGACCTAATTTAAACGGTGTCTAAATTTGTTACCCTTTTGGTTTGATAACTAATTTTGTTGCCCTTCTGGAAATTTTGAAATTTTTTGTTGCCCTTTTGGCTTCGGACTCTCCATTATACCTTCACATGGGCCATCTTTTCTATTTTAATGTGGAAAGTGGTCAGCCTAGGTTGGGCATTGATTGAGGGTCATGAAGTGTTCAAGCTCCCTTTTGTTTATTTTAGTTGTCGCTAGGAGCAAAACCTAAGGAGTACTCGCTTGGAATCCAGTACAAAATTTTGGGAGGACCATGAAGGTTAACAGTTTTTCCCAAGGGAAAATCTGTTTCTAATTAAAAGCACACACTCCTGCTTCAAATATTTTGTGCCCATGCTGCCTACCCCAAAATTAAGTTGCAAATTTTACTGGGTCAAATGTTTTTGTGAAGCAAAACAGAGTGTGAATTAAGTTGCAAATTATAGGGTCAAATGCCCCAATGGCTATGTGTGAGAGGTTGACTATCGTGAGGCTGATGAGAGGTAGAGGTAGGCTGAGGAAGTATTGGGGGTAGGTGATTTGACTGGACATGACACACCTGCAGCTTACCGAGGATACTGACCCTAGTTAGGAGGTTATGGAGGTCGAGGACTAAGGTAGAAGATTAGCATGTAGTTGGGTGTTGTTTAGCTTCTTTATCAGTGTTATAATTATAACTGTTATGATTATTATTACTCTTGTACTGTATTATCCTTTTTTATTGGTACATGTTATTTCATTTGCTTCAGTTATTGTAATACTAATGTTGGTACTGTTCTTCTCTCCATTATTTCCTTTTCGAACCCGCTTTGTTATGCTATGATGTGATTTACTTGAGCCGAGGGTTTGTTGGAAACAACCTGTCTACCTTTACAAGATAGGGGTAAGGTCTGTATACACACCACCCTTTTTCAGACCCCACTAGTGGGATTGCTCTGGGTATGTTGTAAAAGAATGCAATCAAACATGTTATTACTTATGCAGGAAGTTATATATGAATAATTACCTCCTAACCAGCTACCAAACGACTCCCAGGAGTAGTATTTCTTTCGATAAGTACAGTTGCAACAAGAGCCAGGTGTTTCCTGTAGTTAATATCTTAACAATCTCATCCAAGGGAGGATGCTGGCAGGGTTAACCACCTATTTGTGGAAGTATCACTCATTGCATTTTCATGCTCCACAATTTTCTCTTTCAGATCTCGCATGTTCCGTTGTTTGAGCTGTTCCTGGTGTCTTCTTTGCTTATGAAGAGGACAAAATCTTATAGAAATTATGTTTTTCAGGACGCCAAGGAGCATCTTGCTGCTTTAGCTGACAAGCTTGGTCCGTCTCTGACAGAGATAGATGTATGTAACAGAACTCTTTCGTCTCAATAATTTGGAATTATATCTTCTGAGAAGTGTAGACCCAATCTTTTATCACTATGATTTTATTTGGAATTGTATTTCGGATGAGGTAGTACAAATATGAATGATTGTTACCCAAATTTCATCTGATTAGATTTGGTGCTAATATTTTCTCCATGTTTGTTCCCCTCGAATGTTCAGTTGTCGGTGAAGTCCCCACAAGAATCTGCAGATGCTGCTGAACAAGGTACATGTTTCTCCATGAATGCCGCCTGATGCAGTTTCTTTGATACTTCCATTGACAATTCTTTTGTCCTTCTCTTTCATCCTATAAAAGTTCTCTTTTACACTGATATTTAAATAGTTCTACCAAATGGATCTCTAGTTACTTCATCAAAAAGTTCTACCAAATGGATCTCTTTAGCAATACTAACCTGCAGCTGACATTCTTTTGTTTAACAGACTTTTTATGTCTTTTGCGTGCCAGACTGCCAGAAACTCTTATGTTTCTGCATTTTCGGTTTGTTTGGAAACCACCTGGTAATTGGAATTGGTGTAATTACTAGGTTAGTAATTACCAGCCTAGTAATTACAGTGACCTGTTTGTTTGCTACAATTTAATCACAGTGCAATTAAAAATGTACTGTTTGGATGCACAATTGCAATGATAAGATTATATTAAATTTTAAAAATAAAAGTTAATTTTTAAAAATTTATATTAAACAAATAAGTAGCTTTATAATGATGTTAATTAAATATTTAAGACATATATTGTCTTTTGAAAATATATCACATAATTAATAAATATGTTCTTAACTAATATTATGAAAAAATAATTGATTTATATTTTTTAAATTAGTATATTTCAATTGAATTAATCATAAAAACTAAAAGTACAAGATTTCTATGAACATCATGAAATGCATGTTTGACAAAAAAATTAATATTATTAATAAAATGTCATTAATTGTTAAAATATTAGACAAAATGATAATCTATCAAGTCTAACTAAAAAATAAATGAATTGCATTGTGAAGTCTCAAGTCAATACTACTAAAGCAAATGTAACATAAGTTCTAAATTCAAAACAAAAAATTTAACATAATATTATTATGTCAAAATTTCAACATAACATAAATAAATATTATTTAAGAGAAAAATAAACTATAACCTTACTTAGCAATGAATTCTCTAATTTAAAAGTTAGAATACTAACAAAATTATGCTAATGAAAAAAAAAAACATTGTATAAGAAAATAGATAATATGTAAAATTGTATGGAATCACATGAAATAAAGGTTGAAAATGCGAAGGAAATGAAATATAAATAAAATAGAAAATAAATTATTAGGAATTTTTAGAATAATAAAAATAAATTTTTTTTTAAAGTATAAATTAAAGAAAATAAAACTAATAATAAAATAAAGAAATTAAAAAGTAATCAGCTTGTGCCTTGTAATTGCACCATGTAATTACCAACAATTCACAGTCCCTCCCTGGGAATTGGAGAGTATAATTACTCCCTGCCAATTACACCCAATTACCTGCAAACCAAGTAATTACATGACCAACCAAACACATCAATAGTTGCACCAATTACACCAAATTCAATTACCAGGTGGCTTTCCAAATAGGCCCTTCTTTGTGTTATTATATCTGGACCTTGGTGTGTTCAAGCTCCAATGGGCTTCTAGGTCTTTATTCTGTTTTCTAAATTTTTTTTTTTTGAAATTGGTAAATTGTATTCCTTCAGCATTAAGGCTATGCTGGCCACCTCCAAGTACTTTACAAAAAGAGAAGAGAGATACTCACAAAAAAGCCTATAAAATCCAATAATTGGATTTCCTCTTCTATACTCTGTTCTTTACACCAAAAACCTAGTAAAGTAATTACTTTCCACTTAATCTTCAAAATAGAGGATTCTTTTCCTTCAAAGATCCTCTGGTTCCTCTCCTTCCAAATGGTCCACCAGATGCAGGCTGGGACTGTCCTCCACCATATTTTTTGGCTTTTGCTTCCTCCTCTTCTGATCCAACAGCTAAGCAAGTCTGCAGTATGTTCAGGCATGATCCAATTGATTCCAGCAATGGCAGTGAACATAGCCCAAATTTGTGTTGTTACTTTGCAATGCATGAAAGGTGTTTGTTGGTTTCTAGTGCCTCCTTGCAGAGGAGGCATCTAGATGCTATGATGAACCCCCTTTTTTGCAATGCCTCATGTGTCAAGCATGCTTTTCTAGTTACTAGCCAAGTGAAGCATTTCACTTTATTAGGAGCCACACTTTCCCATATAGTATTCCAAGGTCCAGTTGACCTGCCTCCAGCAACACACAGTTCCCTTTTGTATACTCTGTTAACAGTGAGAATTCCATCATTGTGGTGTCTCCAAATGAGTTTGTCTGAATCTGTATTAATGCCCGGGAAGTTTCCTATTAGTTTTGGAAAATCTACTACCCATGGTATTTCCCAATCATTTAGGGGTCTTCTGAAAGTGAGGTTCCACCCTTGAGGGGACCACATTTTCTGTATACTGCATCCAGTATTCAAGCTTATTGAGAATAGTCTTGGAAAAAGGGATTGAAGTGTGCCATGACCGCTCCAGTCCTCTTTCCAAAAAAGTATCTTGTCTCCCCTACCAACTCTAACTTTGGTGTTTAGCTTGAGAGTCGTCCATAGATTCCTGATAGATTTCCAAACCCCAACCCATATGTATTAGTCACTTTATTAGTGCACCATTGCCCCTCCGCACCATACTTATGAAGGATAATCTCCCTCCACAAGGCCTGATTTCTTGAGTAAATCTCCATAGCCATTTGGTAAGTGAACTCTTATTATGAAGCTTTAAGTTCCTCACTCCCAGACCTCCAAAACTCTTGCTTTGCTGAACTGCGCTCCATTTTACCAGGTTGAAACTTTTCTCAATCTTGCTTCCTTGCCATAAGAAATCCCTTCTCAACTTGTTTAAGATTTTCCGCACCACACCAGGGATGGGGGATAAAACATTACATATGTTGGCAGAGAATCTAGGACTGCATGATCAAAACAACTCTACCTCCCAAGGAAAGGTATTTTGATTTCCAAAGAGCTAGTCTTTTTTTTGTTTTCTCTATTATTCCATCCCAAATATTCACAGCTTTGTGATTAGCACCCAATGGCATCCCCAGATAAATTGTGGGCAACTCCTCTATCCCGGACCTCAAAATACCTGCCAGAGATTGAATTTGTTGCACCTCTTTCACTGGAAAAATATTGCTTTTCCCCCAGTTAATCTTCAACCCAGAGCAAGCTTCAAAGATCACCAGTATCACCCTTAGGTAGCAAATTTGTTCTTGTTTAGCTTCGCAGAAAATCAGTGTCATCAGCATATAATAAGTGTGTCACCTCCAAGATTTCATTGTTCCTGTTCTTAATGCTAAAGCCTTTTATCCAGTTGTTTGTTGCAGCCCTTCTCATCAGACTGCCTAGCCCTTCCATAGCTATGATGAACAAGAAAGGTGACAGGGGGTCCCCTTGTCTCAGACCCCTTTCAGCTGGAAAAAAAACCTGCAGGTTCTCCATTTATCAGGATGGAGAACCTGGTAGTTTTGATACAGAATTCTATCCACTTGTTCCACCTTCTCCCGAGTCCCATTTGCCTGAGAATGTTCAACAAGAAACTCCAGTTCAGGTGATCAAAGGCCTTTTCAATATCTAGCTTGCACATAACTCCAGGCACATCTCCTCTAATCCTGCTGTCAATGCATTCACTAGCAATAAGAGCAGCATCCATTATTTGTCTCCCTTTAATGAAAGCCATCTGGTGGTTTTTTACAACTCTGTTTATTACCTTCTTTAGTCTCTCAGCCAGCACCTTTGCTATGATTTTGTAAACCCCGGAGATTAAACTAATGGGTCTGAAATCTCTTACACTGGGTTTTCATCATCATTCTGAAGCACACGGTTCAGTGTTTCATAGAGCTTACACTGGGTTTTCATCATCATTTTGAAGCCATTAGACTTAATTCGACCCATCTTTTCTTTCAGAAGTCATTTCTCATTACTTTTCTTCCCTCTGTTTTATTAAACACACAGATTATGATGAGAAGGCTGAAGACGCTGTAGATTATGAGGACATTGATGAGCAATATGAAGGACCTGAGGTACAAACTGTTACCGAAGAGGACCTATTGTTGCCGAAGAGGGATTACTTTTCAACAGAAATCTCTCTAACTACTTTGGAGAATCGTGATTCTGTTTTTGATGATGAAAACTATGATGAGGATGATAATGAAGAGAAGGAACAGGAGGTGGTAGAGAAAGCTGCTGAAGTTCAATCTACTCCTGTAAAAGGTTAGTTTAAAAGCATTTTTTTCTTGGGTACTGGTGTTTCGTAAATGCTTTTATGTTGTTACAAGTATTGATGACTGTACAATATTTTGGAGTATAAGTTTACCTTTTGATATTTTAATCTCTTCACTGATTTCCACTACTAGATTTAAAGGGCAGTTCCTCATGTTAGTTTGTTACAAACCTCAGTTCTATTACAGAAAGTGCTGCTCACCTAAAATGAAATTGAAAGCTGACATAACCCAGAGTCCCATCTATAAGGGGGCATCAGAAAATAAAAGTAGAATTGTGAAAGCAAGATATTATCCTAGAAACAAGATAAAAAAAAGTTGATCCTTGAGATAAATCTTTGTGGTAGGTTTTTTTCAAACTCTTTTTCTGTTGCAGCTTTCTGTGCTAAATTTCATTTTTCTTCTAGCCTTTTGGTGAAATAAAATTGTTTGCAGCAGCTGTGAACAAGTCTATGAGACAATACTTTTTTTTTGGTGAGAGGGGGTCTTATGAGGGAAAGATCATGGGGGCGTTAGATGCCTTGACGCTACGGCAGGGCTCTGAATGAGCAGATAGATTTTGCAGTGGGAAGAGGTAGGGAGCTGCGGATAGGATGGACAGAATGTGAATAACAAGAGACATATTGCGTACTTTTATTCTATTTTGCTTCAGCTTGTATATTTAGGGAAAAGGGCCAAACTGCTCTTCAAGCTGATATCACATGGAACTAGTCGAGGCGAGCACAAGCTGGTCTGGACACCATGTTTTTTTTTTTTAACAATCGCTCTCTGTTTGAATTTGGTCCCGAATTTGCCCTCATCGTTGAAGTACTTCCTCAGATTTTTGAGAAGAAATACTTGCTCAGATTTGCCTCTCAGAAAAAACGAAATTCACTCTTTCTTTTTCAATCATCTTTTTTTATTTTAGGGCCGAATATGTATTTAACTTCTGTCGCTGAAAAACAGACCCAAAAAAATATAAGAAAAAAAGGGAGATGTAACTTTTTTTCTTCCGAAATATACATCAAAACTAGGCACTTTGTGTTATGTATTGGATTAGTATCTGTTATCTTTGTTTTCCATCTCAAATATTCTGGACAACACTATCAAAGAACATTACTTCTGACCGTACCCTTCCATTCAAGAAAAAAAAAGATCTTAAGATATGAAAATTTGATTGCTTTCCAAGATCTGTTGAGATATGAGGAATTAATTAACGATAGGGAGATTACTGTTGGAGGAAAAGGAATAAATCTTGGAGTTGCATTATTTCAGTTAAATATTTCTCTTTGCATCTTCACGTTAGACCTATTTGTCATGTTCTGTTTGTAGGAGAATACAACAATGAAGCTGAAGTCGTTTTTCTTGGGAATAAGGTTCCAGAAGAAGTTATATCCATAGATGCTCCCGAATCTAGTGAAGATCTTCAAGAGGTTTGCCCTTTACAAATTAATAAGAAGAACTACTTATCATTTTGTGTTCCTTTTATTCTGACTTGTAGCATGATGTGCATGTCATCTCTTTCTTTCTCACTTGTTGTCCTTTCCTTCTTGTGAAATAGGTCATCAAACAATTGATATCTTTGCGTCACTTTCTATTTATGATCAAGGTTTTCATTGGCTTCTTGAGATTTTCCTGAAATAGCTATTTGAGTAGTTCATAATCTTCCATGACGATAATTTCTTTTAATGCTCGAAGATTGATGATGCTAGTTAATGCATTTTATAAATACCTTGGATTATTGTATTTATAGTGGCTGAAGTACTCAGGGCATATGCATTTTTATGTAAGTTAAAATCCTATAATTTCTGGTGGACCTCTCAGTAATATACAAAACTTAGTTTTACTTCTGTTTTCTTTTCTTCACAGTTTATCACTATTGGGAAGTTGACAAGTATTAAAGCACTCTCTTTTTCCTTTTCTGCCTGTCTATTCCGCTGTAGATCAGCGTTTATTTGATAGGAGTTCTATCAATTGTTCGAAATATTGTTCTCCTCTATTATGTACTTCTACTCTATGCTTGGCATAAGCTAACAACTGCAGATAAGTTCCCTTTATGGAGACTATAGTTGTCTAATTCAGTTGTCTGCTTTAGAATAACTCTTGTTTTCTAAACAGTGCTGCTTTTTATGCTGGTTGTCAGGAAGAACCTCTTGCTTTGGAAGAGCCAGTTGATAGTCAAAGCTCTCTGCCTCTACCTGTTCTTTGTGTCGAAGATGGGGAGGCAATTCTGAAGTTCTCTGAAATTTTCGCCCTTCATAAACCTCGGAAGAAAGCAGAGAAGAGGGAGCGACGTTGCTCTGTTCCCAAAGGTACCTTTTGCTAATAAGAAAATTCTCTTTCTTCAGTTCTGTTTGGTAGTATTAGTACAGTTGATGAGACTTTCCGAAGCACATTCTTGTATCAACAGACAAATACAAGGCCATGCACACGCTGGATATTGTTGAAGAAGATGAAGTTAAATTACTGAGAGGGTCCTATGAAGAGTTTCCTTGGTTGAGGATGACCCATGTACATCATGATAGTGCTTTAACGTTGCTGGATAATGAACCAGGAACAGTTCAAGGGACTGATGACTTAAAGCCAAAAATCGAGAAAAAGGATCCCTGTTGTAGTGCTGAACCAATGAAAGAAAATCTATCAATGGATCTTTCTGCTGATTGGAGCTCACCCATTTGTCCTGAGTTCTATCCTTTTGACCAGCAAGACTGGGAGGATAGAATTATTTGGGATAATTCTCCTCCATTGAGTGATAATACTGCTGAGAGTTGTGAGATTTCTGAACCTGATTATGAAGCATTGACTGATAAACAACTGAATGTGGAGGCCGAGTCTCAAAGTTTACAGTCAGAAAAAGAAATTGAACCCCATGAAAAAGGTCACAGCTCCTTTTTTTCTTGCAGTGTTTCTGTGGAGCCTTTTGGTTCAAAACAACCTTCAGGACACCTGGATATTTCATTATCAGAAGGAAGATATCACCCTCAGCTTTTGAGACTAGAGTCTCGCTTGAATTCAGACAGGCAAAAGAGTACAGATACTCCGAAGGATGGAGACACTGATGAAATTCTTAGCAGTGATGCCTTAAAGCGTTTTACTAAGCTTACATTACAAAATAGAGATATACTGGAGGAATCTTGGGTGGACAACATTATTTGGGAACCAGATCAGCCCTTTCCAAAGCCAAAGCTCATATATGATCTTCAAGATGAACAAATGCTTTTTGAAGTTTTGGATAACAGGGACGGCCAACAGCTTATGCTTCATGCTGGAGCAATGATCACAACTGGTTTAGTGAAGCCCAGTAGTGGTGATTCTGCCGAGTTATATGGTCTCAGTGGTTTATCTGGGCGTTTCAATATTGCCAATGATAAATATTATTTGAACAGAAAGTCAACTCAGCAACTAAAGTCACATTCAAAGAAACGCACGGCACATGGTCTCAAAGTTCTGCACTCAATACCAGCTCTTAAGCTGCAGACAATGAAGGCTAAACTAAGCAAGTAAGTCTTGTGTACTTCATTTGACCCTTTCTTATACAAATGGTTATTTCTTCTCTATTTTTTTTTTTGATATAGTAATAATTTCATTGATGTAAATGGTTTCGGATCTTTTGAGTTGCTGGATTAGGAGGGGAGGAAGTAAAAGTCAAAAGAGATGGTGGAGATTAATACCATCATGTATATGGTGGTCAATATGGAAGGAAAATAATGGGAGATGCTTTAAAGATAGGTCCAATTCCATAAATAAAGTAAAATGGAATTATATTGAAGCTTTACTTCTTTGGTGTAAACTGCTTCGAATAGAAGATGTAGACCAGATTGTAGATTTGAAAGGAAGCTTGTAACTGATCTCTTTTGGAGGTGGCTAGCATACCCTTAATGCTGATGAATACAATTTACCTATTTCAAAAAAAGAAAAAAGACCAAAGTTAACCCATTAAACAACCTAAACTTAACCCATCACTTTTCAGGCTTATTTGCGTGTTTTGTAGCCAGAAGTGACTTTGCTTTTGCAGTTCAATGAACAACTTTGGACTGTATTTACTTATCAGTTGACTTAAGCTACCCAGGGGAAAAAACAGTTTTTTCTTGCATCAGTCTCTATGGACATAGGGATTAGCTTCATAAGTGCCATACTGCTATTAGTGTTTTGTTAGACTATCTAATGACCTCTATTAACAAGATTTGGAGGTGTGTTTTCTTGGATATATCATATGTATTGGTTGATTGCTTCGTTTTTAATGTTTGTTGATGTGATTTGTTCCTCTTTGCAGTAAAGATATAGCAAATTTTCATCGGCCAAGAGCTTTATGGCATCCCCATGACAATGAGGTGGTACTTAAGGAACAGAGAAAGTTGCCTACACAAGGGCCAATGAAAATCATATTGAAAAGCTTGGGTGGCAAAGGAAGTAAACTTCATGTGGCAGCAGAGGAGACCATTTCTTCCCTCAAGTCAAAGGCATCCAAGAAGCTTGGTTTGTAATTTTTCCTAGGCCTTTAGTTCCTTAACTTCGCTTATATTAAATCTATTTAGTACCTTCATATCCCAGCTATTAGCCTATTACTAACTTTCACCATGTTATTTGTCTATAGATTTCAAACTGTCTGAGCCAGTGAAGATAATTTACTGTGGGAAGGAGCTTGAAGATGATAAATCTCTTTCTGCCCAAAATGTGCCACCAAACTCTGTGCTGCATCTTGTTCGTACCAGGATACATTTGTTGCCTAGGGCACAAAAGCTTCCTGGTGAGAACAAGTCCCTGCGTCCTCCTGGTGCATTTAAAAAAAAATCTGATCTTTCCGCAAAAGATGGCCATGTTTTCTTAATGGAGTAAGTAAACTCAAAGATTTATTGTGTATTTTCTATAGATATTCTGATGGCTGTTCTACTTTGATTAGTTCAGGCTCAAAGATGGTCATGTTTTCTCTTCTGGTGAATGCTCCATCTTTTTGTGGGTTGTGTAGCCTTGTGGCATTCACTTGACCATTGGGTTGTAGATACCTGGGGCACACTCATCTTGAAACATATTTGTGACAAGGATATTGACACAATGGCAAGTGTTTACACAACCATCTGTATGTCAAAAATGTTGAAATTGCTACCCCTAGGATAATCTGTTTGTGCTGATTGTTGGTTGCTTAGGGACTAGTCAAAATGCTTCGCACTTATGACTCTTTACCCGCTTATTTATAGATGTATATATGCTTCTCCAGCTTATTCACAGACTTAGGTTTGCTTTGGTGAAACCTGAATCTTAATGTGAGAATGATTGTTTAAGTTTATCGTTGAAGACATAAGAAGTAGAGTTTCAAGAAAAGAGTAGCTCATAGAGAGAAAGTTGAGGCTGGTGAGATAGACCAGTTGCATGGCTTGTGAATGCTACCCATATTCTCTTCCATTTCCTTTCAATAAACTATACTTTTTGCTTTATTTTCAGTGTACAGACGTTAAGAGATGTGGTACCTCATTGTCCATCATTACTCTGTTTCCCTAAAATTGGATAGCTGTCAGTCATGTGAAAACATGCCATGAAATTTTAATAGTTGTAACAGGGCTGACCCGTTTATACAAAGAAACATTAAAACCAAAGAGTAGCAGTCCTATTTTGAAGCTTTCAAAGCAGATAAATATGGAGAAAAAGGAGCCTCCACGGCTCTGTACAACACTCACACATCTCGTATTGTTATATATGGTCCGGGTATCTTGAAGAAGATGTTCTGAGCAGGTGCCTAGTAGGAAGTTTTGATGATGCCAAAGAGTTACTTTTCTCTCAGACATTCGTATGTGGACCAGCAATAACTGGAACACGATACTAGGGATGCAAATGTATGAGATGCACGAATCAAAATTCCTCTTTGATTTTTCTTCCAGGTAAATGGCAGAACACATCAAGATGGGAGAATGGAGGTAGAGAAGTAACTTGCTGAGTCTTCAATGGTAATCACTGGAAGCTGGGTGTCTTCCTGCAACTGTGAAACTGGGTTGGGTTTGGGTAAGAATATTGGGAATAGCTTTAGTTATATAGTCTCAAAAAATTTCCAAAGCTATTGATGATAAATATGGTGGCTGGTTTGAAACAGATGAGGAGACAACCTCCTTCTCAAAAAAAAAAAAAAAAAAAACAGATGAGGAGACAACCTTGAAAAATCATCTAAAATGGGCTCTGATCAAAGTGAAGGGACCTTCTGATCAAATTTCGAAAACAGAAGTGGAGTAAAATGGAGTAATTTTCACCCTCCCTATACCACACTTGTGGGACCTCACTGGGTATGTAGTTGTTGTAGTGTGGAAATCAATAAGATGTTAGTGATCAGTTCTTATCAACAATACTTGCATCAAGTTTGGTGATGGAGCAAAGAACTCTTTCTGTAGTTATGATAGTATTGGCAATGGATCCCTTAAACAGATGTTTCCATTTATTTTTAATTTGGTGCTACAACCTCAAGCATCTGTAGCTGAGGTTTGCAGTCTACAAGGTTGAAATTTTGAACTTCAGAAGAATCTTAATGATTGGGAGGTTGTTAAAATGATTGACTTCTACAGACTCTTGGATGGTTTTAAAGGAAATGTGAAGAAAGTTGGAAAATTGACTTGGAAAGGGGGCAGCAGAGGTATCTTCACTGTGAAATCAGCATATGGTATACTAAAGAAGTCTGAACAACAACATTTTTGGGACATGGAACTGGAAGCACATTTTGAAGGTGAACATACCACTCATAATGGCATGTTTCTGTTGGCTGGCTTGTAAGGAGGCTGTGCTAACAACATGATATGCTAATAAAGGGAGGGATGCAGTTGTGTTTTAGATGTTTTCTATGTGGGAAGAAATGAAACCACTAGCCATCTATTTATCCATTGCAGAGTTACCAGTACTTTGTGACAGGTCTTCCTGGTATGAACTGACTCAGATGGATAATGCCTAGGAAATCTGCTGAGTTGTTAGCATGATTGAAATGACCCCGGCAATTTTGAGTGGCAGAAGAGATGATGGAGAGTTTTTTCTGCAGCCATCTGGTGGACAATATGGAGAGAATAGAATGCAAGTTGTTTTGAAGATGTAGGCATGTAGCTAACATGTAGCTAACACAGAACAGAAAATTAAAAAAATGTATGTTTTTACTTTCATTTATGGTGTAAAAAGGCCCTAATAGAAAATGTAGATTTTGTAGTTGACATTATTGGGTCATTATAACTAGTTCAGGAATTGGCCTTTTTTCTTTGAGGTTCCTGCTACTATGTTTCTCTTAACACAGTCTGAGGGATACTCTTTTGATAATATAACATATGTTACCTTCATAAAAAGAAGAAGAGAATAGGGGTGGGAGCTGCAGATAGAGATAGATGGAGGATTGTCCCAGCCTGTATTTGGTGGACCGTTTGGAAAGAAAGAAATGCTAGATGTTTTGAGAGCAAGAATTGTGATCTCCAAAAGATCAAACTAAATTGTATCAGACTTTTTTGTTTCTGGTGCAAGCAAATGTATTTAGAGGACACCGACTCCATTTTAGATATCCTAGGTTCCTGTTAGGTTTGAGATTCAGTTTTCTTACTTTTTGACAAGCTGTTAATATGGTTTAGTGCAACCCAAGCACTGGTTTCAATGAATATACACAATTTTACCGTCTCGAAAAAAAAAAAGAAAAAAAAGAAGAGAATAATGGTCCTTATTAAGTTTGTTGTGAGAAATTAATATTATACAGGTGCCATTGCTATGGCAGGAGTTCTAATAGAGGCACTATCTTTGTAGTGGCACTGTAGATCAATGTAATTAACAATTATGCTGGTATTTGATTAGAGAGGATGGTCATATTGTGGATATTGAATGCAAGATTGATTGATTTTTATGGGGCTATAGTTTCATTCTTGTGGTAAAAGTGCAACACATGATGTGTTGAGTAGGCGCAGGTCACTAAGTTCGAACCCTGTCGTAGAAAAGGTTTGTTATTTAAGTAAAGTGTGGAGGGACTGACCCATCATCCGCCAAGTTTAAAACTGTGCACTACCTGGTCCGTGGGGATTTCTCATTTATTAAATAGAAGTAACTGGTTGTCTGATTATCATCACTATCTAACTGTAGGAATTTTAATTTTTACCATGATAAGGATGATCTGATGAGACGCTAATATTTGTACTGATATACATCCAGCACTCTCTAGGTGCTGTGATAGATGAATAATATGCCTTTATTCATAATAAGAAAGGTGATCTATGTCAAAGTTGACTAGTCTGTTGCATTGGTTAAGTGGAGATTTGTTTCGCACATAAGTAGTTTATTGGTATGAATTTTTGGAAGTGCTTTTTCTTGTTTCTTGTTGTAATGGAAATTCAAAATATCCAAGTAGGATACTGAAGAATTTTACTTTCTGAGATGTAACTGAAGCCAATTGTTTTCCCTGTGAATTGTGCAAATAACATCTTAAATGCTATCTGTCTAGAGGTGGATATATGAAGCATTAAAAGATCCTTTTTCTTTCATCTATATTTTTGGTGCAATGTGTACGACCCCCTTTTGTATAGCAGCTGGATATATTTGACAGAGGACTACTCTATAAAAACATCCATACATATTTTTGTGACCACCTTTGTGTTATTGATGAATAAAGATTTTTTTTGTTTCAATCTAAATTTTAGGTGTGAGGAATAGACCCCTTTTTGTATAACAATTGGATAGATTTTAAAACGTAGCACTATATGCAATCACATGGTACATATATTCATCACCACCTTGTTGTGTTTCTGGTGAAACCTTTTGATTTAAAATATTGAAAGAGAATTTTATCACTTCTTTTCATGTATATAAAACTGTAAGATGTTTTTCCTTAGTCTGCTCAACATTTTTGTCTGCTCTTCTACTTGCAGATACTGTGAGGAGAGACCTTTGCTCCTTGGAAATGTTGGAATGGGTGCAAGATTGTGTACTTACTACCAAAAATTATCTCCAAATGATCAGCAAGGCACCTTGATGCGCAATGGAAATACTGGATTGGGGAGTGTACTCACACTTGATCCTTCTGATAAATCCCCCTTCCTTGGGGATATAAAACCTGGTTGCAGCCAGTCATCTCTTGAAACAAATATGTATAGGGCACCGATTTTTCAGCAGAAGGTCTCATCAACTGATTATTTGTTGGTTCGCTCAACAAAGGGTAAGCTGTCCATAAGGCGGATAGACAGGATTGATGTTGTAGGGCAACAGGTTGTCTACTATCCTTAACTTGTCTCATTGGAGTAATTTCTTGATCACGCTATGCAAATTTTATGTTATCATTTTCTGATGAACTTTTTGCTAAAATATTGATTGTTTTAGTAGAATTTATTGAACCATGGCATCAAGAAAATTTCTGGGTTCATGTTATTATGCTTTTGCCAGTAATGAACCTAAAGCAATGAGCTGTTGCATAATAAGGTTGAGTTTTGAAATTCAGAAGGCATATGAATTGGTCCTCCTGTGATGGGGTTGCCTTTGATTTTCTCATATTTTTGCATTGTCCACATGCATTCTTCTTGAAGCATTCAACTTGTTTTGCTAGATCTGGTTAGAACTTCTCTTGATGTTACATTGCCTTGCCTGATCTTTTCATTTGTGCGATGGAAAACTACCTTTGATGACCAGTTGCATATTCAAAATACACACCTTTACTATATCTTTTGATGATGATGTGAGGTGCGGGGCCTGAGTGTCAGGTCATGCCAATGAGTTGATACTATTCCAGGCCCTGGATGGTGGAGTATCTGATTGTAGTTTGACAGATCTGAAATAAATAAGCTAAAATTGGATGATCCGGAATTCGTGAAGGAAATGGATTCGAAGCTACATAATTTATTCAATTCATATGCTTTTTTTTCATTTTTTATTCCTGGAGGAAGTAGAGTTTGCTTTGCATTAGTTGTGGTTAACTACATTATCTTTGGATTTTTCTACTTATTGGTCATGGAGGTATATTGGTGCGCATTCTCGCTATAAACCCAATTAACTTTCAACTATCGTTGCAAAATTTGCAATAGTGGACAATTCACTTTGTCCTCTAGATTTTGCTATCCTATTAAATATTGGATTTTTCTTTGTGCAGTATGCTAACACATGCTTCTGTAATGTGCAACATGCTATAGCTATGTCGATGCTTATACCTGAAGAGGATAACCAAGTTTCTTTAATGTGCAAGCATGCTATAGCTATTAGAATCTTATGCTTGAAGAGGATGATCTATCATGAATAATTTATGACTAATATCTGTTTGTTGTTGCTTCTGTATGAATATGTGATGGATCTATTTCCTTGTTTAATCTGCCTTTCCCTGTATCTTTGAAGGAGCCTCACATGGAGGTAATCTCTCCTGGATCAAAAGGTGTTCAGACCTACATAATGAACAGACTATTGGTGTATATGTATCGTGAATTTCGTGCTATTGAAAAGCGCGGTTCCCGTCCTTCCATCCGTGCGGATGAGCTGTCTGCACAGTTCCCTAGCTTGTCAGAGGCCTTTCTTAGGAAAAGACTCAAACATTGTGCTGATTTGCAGGTACTTTTGTGAACATCATTCGATTCCTGGGTAAATTCTTAGTACAGGCATTAGAGGGAAATAATTTATTCGAACTCGTCTTTGTCGCATTCTGTGTGCTCCTTCCCCTTATGTGTCTGTCGTAAGTTACTTGGGTGCTGACATGATGCAGAGAAGATCAAATGGACAGTTCCAATGGGTTATGAGGTTCAATTTTCGGATACCATCCGAGGAGGAATTGAGGAGACTAGTTTCGCCGGAAAGTGTGAGTTCTTTCAAAAGATCCTTGTTTTAAATTTCTCTTTCATCTCCTCCATCCCCCCTGAAAAGATCTCCCTCCCTCCAATTTAAAAATATTCTTTAATTGATGCATTAAGAGATATTGTGCGCTTGTCAAAATAACTTGGGATACAAATAACACTTTCTTAAAGCTTCATCTTTCGATTATGATGGAGTTTTCCACTTTAGCACATTTGGTATTGGGAGGAGGCTTAATCTTCAGATGTGCATTTAAATTTAGACGTCTTCATCTATAATATATAGTATATCTTTTGATGAAGTAATGTTTCAAAGGATGCAAAGTCACTGGAGGCTAGTTACCAAAGAACAAAAGAGTAGGAGAACACTGTTTGCCCCATATACAATGTCTCAATAAAGAACTAAAGTGCTAATAAAATCCAAAAGCTATGCTGAATTAGTTACTGGGAACAACGTTGTCCAACAAAAGAGATCTAAACGTTTAGCTGAAGAGAATGGCTTGGAGTTGAAATGCCATCAAAAAATTTTCTGTTATTCTCTGTCCAAAGGCTCCAAAAATTAGCAGCAGACATCATCAACCAGGTCTTCTTGATGGTCTTATCAATTTTCCGAGGACTCCAACTCACATATGCCTCTCTCGGATTCTGAGGCAGTACCCATATTAATCCAAAATGCTGAAAAACAAGCTCCAAAGGCCAAAAGCTTCTGGACAATGCAGGAAAAGTTGGTTGACTGTTTCCTTCTGACAATTGCAAAGATGGCATCTGTTTACCAGTAGTGATATCCTTCCCTTTTTAGGTGATCTATAGTACAGCTGGCGTTAATGGGGGCTAACCAACTGAAGCACATGATCTTAGTAGGTAGTGTCCTCCAAATCGATTTCCTGGGCCACGAGTCAATAACCTGATCTTGGTTTCCAAGCTGTCTATAGCATTCTTTAACAGAATTATATTAAAAGCATGAAGGAACTTAGAAATGTTGATTGAACTTTTTGCCCTTCATTAAAAGACTCTACTATAGATAAAATTGTCATTACTATTTTCCTCAAATAATATTCGTTTAATTAAAATCCTAATGTTTAGGACTTCAAAATTAATTAAATTTATAGGTATTAAATGTTAACATATTTGTAATCAGTAAGAACTCCTAATATTTGGTACTTAAAAATTGACTAAAATTCTGGTTCTTAAATCTTTCCTTATGTGAACTATATTAAAAATTATTATTTTTAAATGTTACTTTAACAATAGTCACTAAGCTACACGGCAAAACAACGTACACTAAACTAGATTTAATATAATACATAAGACCTAAATCATGCTGCTCCCTGCTCAATTCATAGTCACAAGGGGCCAGAAGGACTTCTAGTCTATAAGAATGCTATATCTTTAGTTTATTTCATATATAACTAGCACTAGGTAATATCTAATATCACATATACATGTCTTTCTTCCATAACATAAACCAAGCATTCATTAAAGACCTAGAAGATAATTCATCAAGAATGGTGTAAGTTGTTTTTCTTTTTGAGTAGTTCAAATTGCTGGACTCTGTTGCAATAAGAAATTTAAAATTCATCCCCTTTCATTTTCAAATCCATCAAAGTGGGTTGAGATTGTGACTTCAGAAAGTTTTTGACCTTGGTGCATACTGGGATTAATGTTATTTTCCGAGAATGTAGTAATGTTTTTCGCTATACTGATATTGCCCCAATATGGTCTCTTCTTCTCTACCGTTTCACGTTGACTGTTATTTGGGTTTCAACCATTTATCAGAAATTCTTTGTTTCGTGCTTGTCATTTGATTCAGGTATGTGCATATGAAAGCATGCAAGCTGGCCTGTATAGGCTTAAGCGCCTAGGTATTACGCGACTTACTCATCCTACAGGTCTATCAGCTGCAATGAACCAGCTCCCAGATGAAGCAATTGCTTTAGCTGCTGCATCACATATTGAAAGGGAACTTCAAATCACACCTTGGAACTTGAGTAGCAACTTTGTTGCCTGTACAAACCAGGTAGATCATAGTTAAATAATTTATCTTTGTAATCTAGTTTCAACAAAATGTTCGTCTCTTTTTGTATTGTGTATTCCAGGAATGGGTGGTATTAGAAAGCACATTCCAATAAAATTCGGAATTCTGTAATATTTCTCAGAAACTAAGTTTGGTCATTCTTGTTCTTGTATGGCCACTTCTGTTACCTTCTTAACCTTTTATCTGGTCATCAGAGATGCATTGACATGGCAGCCTTGATGTCTTTAAGTAATTCAGAACTTTCTGTTGCCTTGATAGAGTACAAGGAACCTTCCTTTTATCATTAAAAAGTATAATAAGTATTCCTATTGTAACATCTACTGTTTCATCCAGTTAGTGCTGTGAGATAGGCATACATATTGTTTTCTGCAATTCATAACATTCTTGCTAGTCCTGAAACTTGATCTTTCTTGATACTTTTCTGTAGGACAGAGAAAATATTGAGCGTCTGGAAATTACTGGTGTCGGTGATCCATCTGGTCGGGGATTAGGGTTCAGTTATGTTCGCACCACTCCTAAGGCACCAATACCAAATGCTATCTCCAAGAAAAAAACAGTTGTTGCCAAGGGGTCTACAGTAACAGGCACTGATGCAGACCTACGAAGACTGAGCATGGAAGCTGCACGCGAGGTGAGTAGATCGGGATAGTATTAGGATTGGATTTTAAAAATTTCCAGCTTCTTGACTTACTTGGCATCAAAATGCGGTTGGTTAAAAGCTAAATTGGCTTTTATATCATACATATGTTTCCATTGCCATATATGTCAACTAAGTGTTATCAATCTGGACCGACTGTTTCTTCTTTTCTACTATTCTATGTTGTGGCAAGTTGCAAGGAAAAGAAATTCCCCTGATTTACATCTTGTAACCTGAATGAATATACCCCTTATGAAAGCTGATTCAGAACAAAATTGTTGTGTGGGAAATGTTTTTATTTAGTTTACACTTTACAGCCTAGTTGATGGGTGTGTGAGTAGTTGATTGTTTGTCCTATGCTCTGATGTGCTCATGTCCAGATTGAACCCCATTTCTCCTTCTCTTTTTTTTATCTTGTGCCTAGTCGAATGTGGTTTATGGATGAGTAGCCCAATGGGTTTTATCCTATCAATTCACAAGTATGTGTTGCTCAATCAAAAGTGTATTTCCCTACATTTTAGGTTCTTCTCAAGTTTAATGTTCCAGAGGAGCAGATTGCTAAACTAACAAGGTGGCACCGAATTGCTATGATTCGCAAGCTTTCTAGCGAGCAAGCTGCATCCGGTGTGAAAGTTGATCCAACTACTATAAGCAAATATGCTCGTGGCCAGCGTATGTCCTTTTTGCAGCTGCAGCAGCAAACAAGAGAAAAATGTCAGGAAATCTGGGACCGACAAGTCCAAAATCTTAGTGCAGTTGATGGTGAAGAAAATGAGAGTGACTCTGAAGTGAACAGTGACCTGGACTCATTTGCTGGTGACTTGGAAAATCTTCTTGACGCAGAGGACTTCGAGGATGGTGAGGAGGGTAGTCATGAGCCCAAACATGATAATGCTGATGGAGTCAAAGGACTCAAGATGAGAAGACGCCCCTTTCAGGCTCAGGTGGAAGAGGAGATCGAGGATGAGGCAGCTGAAGCTGCAGAATTATGCCGCATGCTCATGGATGGTATAGAACATGTATATATGTATATATTTATTATATGTTGTTTCTAGTCCATCCTTGTTGTCTTGATGCTATAATTTGCAAGATTGAAAAATTCAGAATTTGGTGCCACCTCAAGGTTACTTTCTATTTCTCCTGGAAAATGGAGATTTAGTTGGAGGAATTTTTGAGGAGTATAAAATATATTAGGGGAGTCCTTATGCTGCTACTGGTTGAGTAGGGTAAAGATGGTGGAGTATGATGTATCTCTTCATGCCTATGAGATGGAATTTGTATTGTCAAGAATTGGGTTCTTTGTTGATATGTCTCAGCATGGTCAATACTAAAATCCTTTTTCACGTGAAGTTCACAAATGAAGCAACAATGTTACTCCTGGCTTAGAGTTGAGTACTGTTTAAAATTTTGTAGAAGCCTTGACAAGTTAAGTTGCATCTTGTCCTTGAAACTCTCACCAACTCGGGATTAGCTTTGGTTAAGAAGATCGTAGGAAATATTACCAAATAGAGGTTGATATATAAATTGATCCAAAGTGCACATAAGAAAACTGCCTACTCCCTTTTATAGGTATAAGACAGCAAATTTTCTTTAAGGTGGATTGTAACTCTCTTCTTCAATAGAATAATCTTACACAACATCTTTCTTCATGGTAGAAACCATGTTATGTGTTGCCTGCCAGCAAGTGCAGCTTATTTTAAAATATGTTTTTATTTGATATATTGTTTATATTCAACTACTATCTTGCAGATGATGAAGCTGATCGGAAGAAGAAAAAAAAAGACAAAGCCATGGGCGAACAAGTTGGTTTCATGCCAGATATAAGATACAGGTTTAGTACTGAAAGCACTGATAGGGGCAAAAAACCTCAGATATTTGCCAAGCCAAGCATAAAGTCTGATGGGCTAAATGTGTTGGATTTCATTGGAGATCAGAAGGAGGTTGTTTCCCTTTCTTCCTCAGTAATTGTATTGTGCTTTATCAATAAAAATAGGACATTGTAGGCATGTAATTAATATGCTGACCAGGTGACACAGTTCTCTGATTTTCTTTTTAGCTGCAGGCTGAAGGGTTTGCTACTAAAAGAACCCCATCTAGCAAGGTGAAACCCAAGAAAAAGTTTGATATTCTGGACTCTGGATTGTTTAATAAGAAAGTTAAAATACTAGGGGAGGGAATAAAGGTAAATGTCCCTACATAGTTATCTACAGCATTTAGCTGCATATTTTGAATTAGAATCTATCCTTTCCCAGTGTTTATTGGTTCTTATAAGATGCGTGACTGATGTGATACTCCTCCTTGGACACAGCCCATGAAAGAGAAGAAGTCAGCAAGAGACAGTTTTGTCTGTGGAGCCTGTGGTCAGGTTTGTGGTTATATTTGAAAAATCATCTTTTCTTTGCAAAAAAGTTATGAAGGTTAATCAATTGACTGGTCTTATCATACAGCTTGGTCACATGAGAACTAACAAGAATTGTCCCAAGTATGGGGAAGATGTGGAGGCACGAGCAGAAAGCACTGATCTGGAAAAGACTACAGGAAAATCTATGGGTTCTATTGATCTCTTGGATCCGTCCCAGATCTTCTCAAAGAAAGTCATCCAAAAAAGTGGAACCAAGAATCTGATGGTCGACGTTCATGAGGATGATAATTCCAGTTCAAAGGCCAAAGTTCTGAAGGTCAAATGTGCTTCAACCGACAAACTTCCTGATAAACCTACTCCTGCGACCTCACTTAATTCTGACATACCAGTGACTTCGGATGCTGAAATTGGAACTTTACCACCCCCCATAAAATTTAATAAAATTAAGTTTTCAAATAAGATGAGAGCCGAGGATGATTCCATTGAAGCTTACAAGCCTTCCATTCTGGTAAGGCCACCAATGGAGACTGCAGAGTCGCATCGCAGCAAGAAAATTGTAATTAAGCAACTCAAGGACTCAACAAGTGTGGATGAAGGCTTCCTGGATGGAAGCAGTGGCATGGAGTACAGGAAGACAAAGAAAATCAACGAATTGTCGTACATGGGGCAGCAAGAGAGGGAATACTTATATGAAGAGACTTTAGGAAGGAAAAAAATGGATGATAAACGATTATGGGAAGAAGAGGAGAGGAGGAGAATTGCTGTCAGACAGAGAGAAGAAAGAGCCAAGATATATGAGCGACAGAAGGCATTAGAAGAACAAGAGAAATTAGCGGCGATTGAAAGCTATCAAGACGCCATAAGAAGAGAAAGGGAGGAAGAAGAACGTCTTAAAGAAAAAAAGAAGAAAAAGAAGAAGACTGAAATAAGAGATGATTACTTGGATGATTTTCTTCCCAGAAGAAACGACAGAAGGATACCAGATCGAGACAGATCGGTGAAGCGGAGACAAACTTTCGAGTCCGGAAGGCATGCTAAAGAGCATGCACCACCAACAAAGCGCCGAAGAGGGGGAGAGGTAACTAAATCTATTATGCTTGTTTTTGTCTCATCTTCTGCAGGTAATAATAGTGATAGTCAATTACTATGTCCACAGATGCCACAGATCTAGATCATCCGTTACTATAGCCACAGATGCCACAGATCTAGATCATATAATCCTTATTGCATTTTGTGTTATGTCCAAATGGTCTAACTGACCTTTCTCTCATGTTCTTGTTGGCTAATTTGGTTGCATGGCGGTGTTCATAGAATTTTCCAATAAGAAGTGTGTAGTACTGGGTAAGAGAATACTCGTCTAGCTACTGTCATGGTGGGTGGAAGTTTCTGGTTAGTTTTCTTTTTCGAAAAACTGAGACTCATGCCTCCTTGTATGTGAAATAGAAAGGTAATAAGATAAAGGTCTACTTACTCTATAGGAATATCTACTCTAGTAAGTGTTGTTTGACACAATCATTTAGTCAAACAATAACATACTGGCTGGTCTGGTTTTTCTGATACGGCTGATTGTCACATCTTAAGCAATATACATTTTCTGTATGCATAATTCTGTCATTATTGGTCAATTAGCTGCAGTTAGAAGTAGAACTGCAAGATTTTAGCAAGAGACCTCTGATCTTATTTGATCTGTTCATTCTAAGAGTTGCTTACTTCTTTTATAATACCAAGGGACAGTAGTACAGTAGTTTTTTCATTTAACTGAGATGTGGTTGAATTTGTTTGAAGGTTGGTTTGTCAAATATTTTAGAAGAAATTGTTGATACACTGAAGAACAATGTGAACGTATCATACCTCTTCTTGAAGCCAGTGACCCGAAAGGAAGCTCCAGATTATCACAAGTATGTAAAGCGCCCTATGGACCTATCTACCATCAAAGAGAAAGCCAGGAAACTGGAATATAAAAACCGTGGGCAATTCAGGCATGATGTGGCACAGATCACTATCAATGCACATTTGTACAATGATGGGCGCAACCCAGGTATTCCTCCCCTTGCGGATCAGCTTCTAGAGATTTGTGACTACTTGCTGGAAGAGAATGAGTCCATCTTAGCTGAAGCTGAATCTGGTATTGAGTGATGATACTTCATATTTGAACCTTGTTTCTGTTCGATTTTAAGTTCAATTAAGCAAGCTTTCATTGGTTACTCACAATCTAGTGTCTATTGTTCAGCGATCTAGAGGATAGATCTTCTAGATGTGTCAGTTGCAGCCACCCCAACATATGTATCAGATAAGCAAGACGCGACTGAAGGGATTGTATCCTAACTGTATAATGAGATTTAGTAGCTGATGATTCTGTGTACCGACCATGTTGTTTTAATCCATGGTCAAGGAAGGCAACGCGATGATGGGTGTGGAGGAGAGAATGATTAGTGTATCTTATTTGTAGAGTGGCAGCTCAATTATGTGAAATATATGTGCAGTTTATGCGAAATATTCTAGTTTTGTAGATCATAGCAATTATTCGGTTATTTCTCTTAGTCCTCTGGGTTCTAGGTTGCCCCTTTCAGCTATGTGAATAGAATGGAATTTCAGCCAAGTAATTGGATTTTTTTTTTCATAGTACATCTTGCTCTTTAAATTATTGTTAACTTTTAATTATGTGACATAGTCTGTTGTTCCGTGAATCAAGCCCCTTCTAATTCCCTTGATTTTCTTCTAGTTGAGGACTTCTCATTATGGTGGCAATTTCATCATGTACGCAAACCTTATCTCTGCCTTTGTGGAGGTAGAGAAATTATTTTAAAAGATCATCGGCTCTTGTATTATGTGTTACTAATCATGTATCGATGATATTTATCTCGATGAGATTTTGATTTGTTTTACTTATTTCTCAACATGGAGTCGATGAAAACCAATAGAAGAAAATGAAAGCCTTATTTTTTTAATGCATATGGTTTCCAAAAGTCATTTTATTTGAAGTTTTTAATTGTTGAAGTGATGGTTGTTAGAGAACTATTTCAAATAGTTATTTGTAATTACTGGAAACTTATGATATATCACTCTTATATTGTTTTTTAAAGTGTCAAATCTTTAATTCTTACCTAACATAAGTTTTGCACATTAGGCTGCAATAAAGTACCTTTCACAAAGAAGCAACTTTTGTTATAATTTTAATTTACCTTTATAAACGAAAACTAACAATTCATTCCAAAAAATTAAGTAATAAGGTTTGTTCTATCTATTTTGTAACCTACTTCTAATGAAAAATAAGTTTGTTTTTTGGGATCTAGTTTGTAAGTTCGATTAAATTGTACAAGTTGTGTTTACTTGGAGGAGGACGTTCCAATTTCATTAGATTTGATACCATACTTGTTCCAAAAGTAGAGAATCATTCTACTTTAAATGTAAAACACGCTCTCTATTAAATGCGATATTATTCTCAAAGTCCGAATACGAGAAGCCTTATTAGGAAAAAGTATAACTTATTATTCCACTATAATCTCTCATAGTATTCCTAAACTTGTTTTGAATTATTAATTTTTTTTCCTATCTTAAAAATACTTCTGAATTATAACTCAACTAATTAAACTCAAATACATCCTGAACTATTATTTGAAGATTAAACTAATAATTTACGATGAAAAAAAACCAGAAGTAGAAATTCTTTGACTATAAAATTTTAGATAAGGACAAAAGATGACACCACCTAAAATTATGGTGATGTAAGATCAGCAAAAATGAATGGCCTAGATCTTGTGTACACTCATTCAATCTAATTGGTCTTCTTACCATTCTATCCAAAGCTAAGGCAGCCACCCAACATCATCAAAGCCATAAAGCAAACACCAAAAAGATATCAAATTCTCTTCTTTTTCTCTCTAAAATAGTCTTGTAAGTGGGACCCTTTTATTACAACCCCCCCACCCCACCCCCAAAAATATTTCACCCAC
>NC_028643.1:1996335-2008930 GCF_001406875.1 Solanum pennellii
CCACCCATAGTAACCTATCCCACCATCAGCAGCACCTCAAAAGAGGCAAAAAAATAAACTGTTAAAACTAATAAAGACAGTGTTCAGTTCTTGAGAGAGAAAGAGAAATCTCTTAGGTTCAACTAAAGTTTCAAGAATTACCAATCAGGTGAGTTTTACTAAAAACCCCACTTGTAAAGTTGTGATCTTTATGGATATATGTGGATATTTTTTTGTGTAAATAAATTAGGGTTTTGATGTGGGGATCTTGAATTTTGTGTATTTGGGTGTTGTGGGAAATTTTCTTGATTGAACTTAAAGATCTGTTGGATTGTTTTGTTGATTGTTGTTTGTTTTGTTATTTATGGTGAATTCAGGAAAAAAAAAGGTATTTGTCTAAATGCAGACTAGGTATATGGAGAGGACAAAATCTATGAAGAGGAGCTTGGAGGGTGATGATGAACAGCCGCCTGAGCGTAAAAGACCTGCTTTAGCTAGGTAAAGCTTTATAACTTAATTTTTCTTGAATTTGAGTGATTTTTTTTGTTAATTTTGGTACATGAAGTTGGTCACTTGTGGGATTTCACTTAGGTATGTTGTTGTTGTTACATGAAGGGTTATTTGCTAGTTATTTAACTTGAATCTGTGCTAAGTCTATCACTTTGGATGTTTTATGCAGAAAATGAAATTTATCATTGTAATTGTTGAAAGGTTAATCCTGTTGAAGTAAAAGTTAGAATGTTTAATCCTGTTGAAGTAAAAATTTATCACAGTTTGACCAATGTGTATGGGTTAGTATATAGGAAACAATATACTAAGAAGCAACATGTATTTTAACGATTCTCTTTCTGCTGTGTTTTCTTGTTATTTTGGGTTTCTTCTTCTTTTAATGGGGAACTGTTAGTTGGAGCGATGGGCTCTGGAGACAACAAAGTACATACTTTTGTGGCGTTACTTGTGGTGTACCCTCATATTGCTAACATAGTCAATTGCAGAAGTTTACCTGTATGTTTTTTTCTCTTCCTAAAAGAAATTTGAGATTATCAAATGATATTTTATGCAGTGTTATTGTGGAAGCTCTCAAGGTGGATAGTCTTCAAAAGCTCTGCTCATCTTTGGAACCGATTCTTCGGAGAGTTGTAAGATATATAACATTAGGATTTATTTATTTTCCTGTCAATACTTTCATAATCATCAATTGGTTTACTGTCATCCTGCGAGGAAATATGTTTTCACATTAAATTTGTCATCTATGTAAAAGAAAGTCCGTTTTGGAGGTCAGGTCTCCATGCTTTTTTGTTGCATCATAATTTTTTGCTCTTTTTGTTTTTATGTGGAATTTGAACTTGGGAATTCATCTTGACCAGTTGCCGATATTTTCTCTGATAAGGGTTATTTCTTTTTCAACTGGGAAATCTATTTGTTCTTTCTTTTATATTTGATATTGTACCTGTTGTATTATTCTATTATATGTTATATGACATTTTCCCTATTATTTGCTGTTACTTGGTTGCTATGTCTTGTTTAATGTTGTCTTATCCTTTTCAAATTGCTTTGTTATGCGTTACTAAGCTGAGGGTCTCTCAGAAACAACCTCTCTATCTCTATGAGATAGGGGTAAGGTCTGTGTATACTCTACCCTCCCAGACCCCACTTGTGGGAATACAGCGGATATGATGTTGTTGTTATTGTATAGTTGATTATGCTAGTAGGGTGAGAAGATGAATGGCCCTTCACATGTAACTACATATAGTGTGTACATGTATTTGTACAAAATCCAATATTCTAACATGTGGTGAGAATTATCTTTTGTGGTTTCAGTTACTTGATGTTTAGGCTTCTTATTGGATATTCACCATTTGATCTGAACAGGTTAGTGAAGAGGTGGAACGAGCATTGGCTAAGTTAGGCCCTGCCAGAATTGCTGGAAGGTTAGGCTATGAACTATGTTGTTTTGTATCTAAGTCTTGTTTTTTCTTATGGACACCACTTGGAATTTTTTTTGCTTTTTTATGCTTCTAGGTGGAGAGAATTTCTTCCTATTTTATTTTAAAAAGACAGAATATCTAATTAGACACCCTTAAGTTGCACTAGATTGTGTTCCCACCCCCAGCTTTACGGTGTTTCATTTAGGCAAGTATGTGTTCAATATTAGTGTTTTTAACCCTTTTGACCACCCTGTGTGGTCCTTGATCACTATCCACATGAGATAATATGCCAGACCATCATTTATATTTACAAAAGCTATTATCCATCCCCTTTTTCGTTCCTTATCTCCCCCATCCCTCCAAGTCATTCCCATATCTCTCCCCCATCCACCATCACCTCACACCACTACCCACCTCTAGCAACTTCTTGAAATCAAAATACTTTTAGATCTTTGAATTTGATTCACTGTTGATAACAATGCATTGTGGGTCATAAAAAAGATTAGTTGATGGATTAGAAATCAACAAGGAATGGGGAAATTTTGACTTAAATCCTTCTCTAGCTGAGAGAGATGAAGACATGTAGATCATTTGGACCTTGTGGTTATATTGCACAGTATCTGTGCATTCATGTTATTGATTTATCAAAAAAGATTAAAGACAGATTCTTGTAGAATTTTTAAGGATCCTAAATAAGTTGGTTCAATCTTTGGTCTTAGCTTAGTACCTTTTTTCTACAAATACACAGTTCAGCTGCAGTGTGCATTATGTTGTGGTTCTTTTTCTGAACATGGAGTGATGCTTATTATCTAATTTAAAGAAGAGTATTCCAACTATGTGCTACAATAATCTATACAAAGTTGTGTGTTCTTTCCTAGTTGTGCATGTTGAATTGATTTTGGAGGATATTAAGCATATAACTACATTATAAAAAAAGATTTTGGAGGACATGTGTTCCTTTTGTCTACCTTGACTATGCCACTGGGTACTTGTATCCTCTTGGAAACTCTGTCCAGCGTCAGTGTGTTTAAGCCAATTGGAAGAAATTACCCTGTATATATGCCTCTGCTGGAACTGGAACATAGACATTGCGGTTCCAGTTTCATTGACCACCTGGAACCTGGCCATAAGTCAACCTCGGTGCTTACATGTGTTAAAATACCTTATTCTGATTTCACCATAATGGATGGATGTGATTCAACCACGTCACAAAAATTGTACCTGTTTGAAAACACCGAGTAAAGAAAATGTTAAAACTTGTATTTGGTTCTTTAGCATCTCATACTCTTTTTTAGTTTTACCCAGAGTAATTTATTTTGAGTGCTTTTATGATGTTGGGTAAGGAACTGTTGGAGCCCCCACGCAAAAAGAAAACATAAATCCCTACTTTCAAGCATGAACGCATCTACAAAGGGAAAAAAAATGGAAAATAGAACATAGTCTGTAATAAAAAGAAATGGAAAATAGAACATAGTCTGTAATTAGTCTTGTTTATGTTATCTCTTGGAAGGTCTATTAAACCTTGTTTAAGTTGTATCTGTAAACATTTCATGAATAAATGGCTTCCACTCTTGTCGAAACATAAGTTGGTAGGGCTGCTCAAAACATAAAACTGAAAAATAAACAATATTGGACAAGATGTATGCACTATGTGATTACACTGGATATGTTGTTGGACAATATGTATAAAAAATATGTACATTATTTGATTATTGCATATCAGCTAGTTGAGGAGATTGGGGTTCAAAATCCTAACTGAGACAGAAAATATCTGTTGATTTCTTTCATCTTCCTAGGCATTGGACAGAGTTACTCGGTACCTATGGTGATGGAAGGTAGTGGGTACCTGGTGGAATAGTTGAGGTGGATGCAAGCTGGTATTTACATTATATTATATAAAAAGAGCACGTCTAATGAGGGCAGTTTCAAATATGTGATTTCTGCACACTTAAGTTTGCAGTGCATTGTCTTGTTTTTGTTCATTCTTCTTCTATGCTTACAAAAAGCAGACCGAGGGAGTATGCTGAGCTTCTTTCTTTTGCGTGCATATTCGCTTTCCAAGCATTTCCATGATATGAGAAACACAAATAGTTTATGAACCTCCGGGCTCTGGACATATATTTTAGTGCTACTACTATCTGAAGTTTCTTGGTAAATCTTAAGCATATCAAAGTTGGATTAAGAAGATGTAAGCATTTCTGGTCATATGCAATCAAAATAGGATGTACTGTATGATAACTTTAACCTTGTCAAAAAAGTATGTATACTACTAAATTTATTGATGTTTCACTGAATATGCAATGTAGTTTTTAGAAGATTCCAAAAAAGTATGTATACTAAATTTATTGATGTTCCACTGAATATGCAATGTAGTTTTTAGAAGATGCCATCCTAAAATCTTCAGGTTTCAGGTCATCTCCTAAGAGAATTGAAGGGCCCGATGGAAGTAACTTGCAGCTTCAGTTTAGGTCTAGGCTATCTTTGCCTCTGTTCACTGGAGGCAAAGTAGAAGGAGAGCATGGTGCTGCTATCCATGTTGTCTTAATTGACTCAACTACTGGCCATCTTGTGACTGCTGGTCCTGAATCATGTATAAAACTGGACGTTGTTGTGCTAGAAGGTGATTTCAACAATGAAGAAGATGAAGGATGGACACAAGAAGAATTTGACAGTCATGTTGTTAAAGAGCGTGAAGGAAAGAGACCTCTTTTAACTGGTGACTTGCAAATTACACTCAAGGAAGGCGTTGGAACTTTGGGGGATCTCACATTTACAGACAATTCAAGTTGGATAAGGAGCAGGAAGTTCAGACTTGGCATGAAAGTTGCTTCTGGATATTGTGAAGGAGTACGCATACGAGAAGCCAAGACTGAGGCTTTCACTGTTAAAGATCACCGTGGAGAATGTAGGCTGCTCAGTCTAAACTTTTTGTTGTTACTTTTCTCTATTCTAACAGTTATTAACTGTGTCTGAACTTCTTACTCCTGCAGTGTACAAGAAACATTATCCACCAGCTCTAAATGATGATGTCTGGAGATTGGAGAAGATTGGCAAGGATGGTTCTTTCCACAAGAGGCTAAACAAGGCTGGGATATTTACTGTTGAAGACTTCCTTAGGCTTGTTGTCCGAGACCCACAGAAACTAAGAAGTGTGAGTGTATAGTGAGATATAACAAGGAAAATGGAAAAAATATATATATTTTAACTTAACATTTCATTGCACTTCGTCTTCAATCTGACTTGTATTTCGGCAGATCCTTGGAAGCGGTATGTCAAATAAGATGTGGGAGGCTTTAATAGAGCATGCAAAGACCTGTGTCTTGAGTGGGAAGCTTTATGTCTATTATTCTGATGATTCGAGGAACGTTGGTGTTGTTTTCAACAATATTTATGAGCTGAATGGCCTTATAGCTGGTGAACAATACTATTCGGCAGATTCACTTTCAGACAGCCAGAAGGTTGTTTATTTTCTTTTATATACTGTTCCTTTGATTTTGAGTTTTCTTTGGGGTTGATATTATTGGATTTCTAACATACTGTGTTAGCTCTCTAAGCTATCAGCCTGGTCATTCAACTGACTTTTTCAAAATCTAGAATTGCAATCGAATTTGAAGTGTATTTCATTTAATTGTGGTGCTTACCTTTTGATAAAGAATGTGCCAGCTCTTATATGGACTTTAAATGTTCTTGTAGGTATACGTAGATTCTTTGGTCAAGAAGGCGTATGATAATTGGAATCAAGTCGTTGAATATGATGGCAAGTCATTTCTGAACATCAAGCAAAATCAAAATCCAAGCTCTTCTAGGAACGAGCTTCCTGTTGGGCCAGTGGATTACCCCAACACCTTGGTTAATCAGCTTCCGCAGTCACGCCATCCTGTTCCAGTTCAATCCGAGCAATCTTCTATGGATCCCAACTTGCTAATTGGAGGTAACCTGTTAATTTCAAAATTTTTATACTTCTGTTGGTGGTAATCAGGGAGTGGTTGTCTTCTTTCTTTCGAATAGTTCTGTTTGTTTCATTGCTTTGCCTGGTCTATGAGTCATTGCTGGTATCCTTAGCTGTAATTTGGCTGCTACACATACCATCAATGACTCTTGTACTTTGGCCACTCCCTTCATTTTCATTTCTTTTTGCTTTACAAGCTACATTCGCCAATAGCATTTGTGGAAATGATGTTTCTTAATCGAGAATGTGCAGTGATTTGGAAGGTTGCAGAGTTGTGATAATGGATTACAGACTAAAAGGAACTTGTCTAATGGATTGTTAACATGTAATGAGGAAATATTGTTGAGATGTACCGAGACCTTACCCCGTGCCTTTTTGAGGTTGAGAGACTGTTTTTAATAGACCCTTGACTCAAAAGGAAAGTATACGCCACAAGACTAAAAGAAAAGAGACATCAAAGTAGCAAGATACAAACAAATGCTACGACCGACAGTAATATGAATACTACAAAGAGGACAAGAGGAGACTAGCTCACTCCCTCTTTCACACAGAAAATGACGACACTCATCTACTTACTAATCTTTTACCTTAATCCTCAACCTCCACACTTTCCTATCTAAAGTCATGTCCTCAGTGAAATGAATTTGTGTCATGTCCTCAGTCAAATGAATGTGTCTTGTCCTATCTGATCGTGTCTGTAGTTTGGTTTCTTAGACTCTTGGAGATCTTTTGTGGTTAAGCTCTCTCTTTCTTTTTTTCCAAACTTGTCCTCTGCACTATAAATATCATAATACCGTCATCTTTTAATTTGGTGCAACAGGTTCAGGTTACAATGACAACATGGTTGCTAGGATGCCTACCCAAAGTCCTATGATGAATTCTAATTCCCGCTCACAGTTTGAGAGCACTCCATTTGCGCCTCAGCACCAAATAACCAGCAGTCATCAGCTCCAGAGTACGAGATATGACAACAATGTTGGCCTGGCTCTTGGTCCTCCACAATCATCTTCATTCCAGACAATTACCTCATCTCTCCCACAAACCAATCTTAATCCTTTTGATGATTGGTCGCACAACAGGGACAAGGGAGTTGACGAATTCTTGTCTGAGGAGGAAATTCGAATGAGAAGCAATGAAATTCTTGAGAATGATGATATGCAACATTTGCTAAGACTTTTCAGCATGGGAGGCCATGGTTCTGTAAATGTGCCTGAAGATGGATATGGTTTCCCATCTTTCATGCCTTCGCCATCTCCTAGTTTCAGTTATGATGAAGACCGCACACGGCCAGGAAAAGCTGTTGTGGGTTGGCTGAAAATTAAGGCTGCAATGAGGTGGGGGTTCTTTGTGCGGAAGAAGGCAGCTGAGAGGCGTGCACAGCTCGTGGAACTGGATGATGAATAAAATCTGGTGTGGAAACATTAGGGCATTTAGACTTAACCATCGACCATTTGAATAACTATTCACACGGCCGTGGTCATGCAGGCCCGAGTAATTAGCTTTCGACTCTAGACAGTATATTTTCCGAGGGATTAGTCAATTCGATTGTTTTTTTTTTCATGTACAGAAGCCTGTACAGTAAATTCTCTTTTAACACTCTCATCGTTAACTCCATCGTGCTTACTCTCTTTATCTGTTTCAAGATGTAATGTAATGTATTAGTCCTGCAGACCCAAGGGAAATATGCTTTCAAGAACACCTGTGTGTTGAATTCTATATGAACTTTTATGGTAAAAATGATGCTGTTTGGCTTTGTATTTGAGTATTTAGTTAACTTACACTATGGTTTTTGCTCTCTCCATTGCCATTTTTAGTGCCAAAAATGATTGTAGGTTACAAGATGATAATTTTTGACTAAAAAGCATCTTTGTTGATCATGCATAACAGCATATTATGGAGATAAGTCCTCTCTTGACTGCATCACTCCATTGACATTTTGCATAACTCCCAACCTTTAGAATCTTCCGTGTGTGTTAGTCCATTGATTTTTTAATCGACTTTGTTCTGATTCAACCTTGATGGGTCCATTCGAAATGACTTGAAGACCATATTCATAGTTTTGCTATGGTTTGGCGTTATACACTTTAATAAATAACGACGCTTGCCTTTGAGAAATAAAGAGTATCATTTATTAGGTCGTTATTGATGGATTTTTATAAAATTTGAGCTTAAATATAGTTGATATAACATTTTATAAAATTAATGGACTAATATAAACAAAAAAATTGAGATAATCTTGAATTCCTTTTTCTTGACACATTAACTCTAAAAAAGCGACATATACTTTTCAAAAACAATAAGCATCATTTAATAGGTTGTAACCAATGGGCTCAAAACATTTTTCAAATATAATTTATCACGAATATCCACAAAAATCAATGGACTAATCCTTTTTCCAAAAGATAACTTTTGGAAATTTTTCTGAATTTTTCATGGGTAATATAATTCATGAACTTTTTAACATATTACTAATTGAATCTGTTTGGCACATCAAACGAACCCCGGATTAGGTAAATTCTCTATTTTATCAATTTTCATGTGCTATAGTCCATGAATTTTTGGTGAACCAGAATTTCGACGTCCTTATTATCAAAAAATTTTGTGGACATTCATTAAGACGTTAGCTATGGATTTAGTTGAACCTGACGGCCAATATTATCAATTTTCAAGGTCAAACGAGCCCCACAACAAGTAAACCCCTCATTTTGTCGATTTTCATGTGCTATAGTTCACCATCTTTTTTAATGATACGAAATTTCAACATTATTTTTGTCAAAAAATTTTGTGGACGTCCGTTAAGACGTTAGCTATGGAGTCAGTTGGTCGTGACGACCAAGACGTCCTATTTTCAAGGTCAAACGAGTACTGCAGCAAGCAAACCCCTCATTTTGCCGATTTTCCTGTACTATAGTTCATGTATTTTTTGTGATTCGAAATTCTGACGTCAATTTTGCTCAATTCTTTTTGCAGACATCCTTTAAGACGCTAGCTATGGAGCTAGTTAGCACTGACGGCTAAAACAATCCATTTTTAAGGTCAAACAAACCAAGAGAAGGTAAATCCCTCAACTTTGTCGATTTTTGTGTGCTATAGTTCATGATTTTTTGGTGATTCAGAATTCCGACATCTTTTTTGCCAAAAATTTTCGTGGACATCCTTTAAGACATTAGCTATGGAGCCAGTAAGCCCTGACAGCCAAAACGATCCATTTTCAAGGTCAAACGAGACCCGGAGCAAGTAAACCCACCATTTTATCGATTATTATGTGTTATAGTTAACCATCCTCAAAGCAGGTAAACCCCCCATTTTGCAATTTTTGTGTACTATATAATCCATGGATTTTTGGTGACCCGAAATCCCACCGTCATTTTTTACCAAAATATTTGTGGATGTCCGTTAAGACATTAGTTATGGAGCCAGTTGACCCCGACGACTAAAACGATCCATTTTCAAGTTCAAATGAGCCTCGGAGCTAGTAAATTCCCAAATTTTGACAATTTTTGTGTGCTATAGAGCATGAATTTTTGGTGATCCAAAATTTCGACGTCTTTTTTGCTAAAATTTTTCGTGGATGTCCGTTAAAATGTTGGCTATCGAGCCAGTTGGCCCTGATGGCCAAAACTGTCCATTTTCAAGGTCAAACGAGCCTTAGAGCATGTAAATCCCTTATTTTGCCAATTTTCGTGTGCTATAATTCACTATCTTTTTTGGTGATCCGAAATTCCAACATTATTTTTGGCAAAATTTTCCACGGACGTCCGTTAAGACGTTAGCCATGGAGTTAATTGGCCATGACGACCAAAACAGCCAATTTTAAGGTCAAACAAGCCCCGGAGCAAGTTAGTTATAGTTCTCAAATTTTTTGTGATCCTTGATTCTGATATCATTTTTGTCCAAATTTTTTGTGGATGACAGTTAGGAAGACAGTTATGGAGCCAGTTGGACCTGGCGGCTATAACGGCCCATTTTCAAGGTCAAACAAGCTCCGGAATGGGTGAACCCCTCAATTTGCTGATTTTCGTGTGCTATAGTCCATGAATTTTTTTGTGATCTACAATTTCAATGTCATTTTAGCCAAAAAATTTTGTGGACATCCGTTAAGATGTTAGCTATGGAGCTAGTTGGCCCTGACAGACAAAACGATCCATTTTCAAGGTAAAATGACACCCGAAGCAAGTAAACCCCCCCTTCCCATTTTGTGATATTGGTGTGCTATAGTTACCATCTATTTTGATGATTCGAATACCGACATTATTTTGCTAAAAATTTTCCTAGACGTTCGTTAAGACATTAGCTACGGATTTTGTTGGCTTTGATGGCAAAATGACCCATTTACAAGGTTAAACAAACCAGGATCAAGTAAACCCTCATTTTGCCGAATTTCGTGTACTATAGTCCATGCATTTTTATTGATCTATAATTCTGAAATCATTTTTCTCAAAAATTTTCGTGGACATCCGTTAATACAGTTAGCTATGGAGCTAGTTGGCCCTTACGACTTAAACACGCAGAGCAGGTAAACCCCCCATTTTGCCGATTTCATGTGCTATTGTCCATCAATTTTTGGTGATCCAGAATTCCGATATTTTTTTTTTGCCAAAAATTTTCTTGGACGTCCATTAAGACGTTAGCTAAGGATTTTATTGGCCCTGATAGTCAAAACAACCCATTTTCAAGGTCAAACGAGCTCAGAGCAGGTAAATCCCTCATTTTATCAATTTTCTTGTGCTATAGTACACCATTTTTTTGGTTATCTGGATTCTGTTGTTATTTTTGCCTAAATTTTCCATGGACGTCCGTCAAGACGTTAGCTATGGAGCCAGTTGACCCTGACAGCCAAAACGACACATTTTAAAGGTCAAACGACCCTCGAAACAAGTAAACCCCCTATTTTGTCGATTTTCATGTACTATAATCCATGAATTTTTTATGATCCAAAATTCTGATGTCATTTTTATCCAATTTTTTCGTGGACGTCCTTAAGACGTTAACTATGGTGTCAGTTAGCCCTGACGGCTAAAACAGTCCATTTTCAAGGTCAAACGAGCCTCGAAGCATATAAACCCCATCATTTTTTTTCTTGTGCTATAGACCATAAATTTTGGTGATCCAGAATTCCAACGTCTTTTTTGCGAAACTTTTCCGTAGACTTCCATTAAGACGTTAGTTATGGAGCCAAGTGGCTCTGACGGCCAAAACGACCCATTTTCAAGATCAAACGAGCCCCGGAGCAGGTGAATCCCCTATTTTGTCAATTTTCATGTGTTATAGTTCACCATCTTTTTTGGTGATCCAGAATTTTGATGTTATTTTTGCCAAAAATTTTCGTGAATGTCTGTTAAGACTTTAGTTATGGAGTCAGTTGGCCCTTACGACCAGAACGATCCATTTTCAAGGTCAAACGAGCCCCGAAGCAGGTAAACCCCCTATTTAGCCAATTTTCATGTACTATAGTCTATGAATGTTTGGTGATCCAAAATTTCGACGTTATTTTTGCCCAAATTTTTGCGGACATCTGTTAAGATGTTAGTCATTGAGCTAGTTGGTGCTGACGGCTAAAAAGACTCATTTAAAAGGTCAAACGAGCCCCTGAGCATGTAAATCTCTCATTTTGCTGATTTTCGTGTGTTATAGCCTATGAAATTTTGATGATCTAAAATTTCAACATTAATTTTGCTAAAAATTTTCGTGAACGTCTGTTACGACGTTAGCTATAGAGTCAGGTTGCCCTGACGACCAAAACAACCTATTTTCAAGGTCAAACAAGTTTTGGAGTAGGGAATTCCTCCAATTTCGTCAATTTTTGTGTGCTATAGTTCACCATCGTTTTTGATGATTCAAAATTCCAACGTTATTTGTCAAAAAATTTCGTGGACGTTCGTTAAAACGTTAGTTATGGATCCTGTTGGCCCTGATAGCCAAAAGACTCATTTTCAAGGTCAAACGAGCCCCAGAGCAGGTAAAACCCCCCATTTTACCGATTTTCGTGTACTAAAGTCCTCAGATTTTTGGTGATCCATAATTTCGTCGTCATTTTTGCCCAAAATTTTCTCAGGCGATCGTTTAGACGTTAGCTATAGAGCCAGTTGGCCCTGATGGCTAATACGACCGATTTTCAAGGTCAAACGAGCTCCGGAGTAGGTAAACCCCTTATTTTATCGATTTTCGTGTGCTATAGTCCATGGATTTTTTGTGATCCGGAATTCCGTCATCATTTTTGCCCACATTTTTCATGGACGTCTGCTAAGACGTTAGATATTGAGTCAGTTCACCCTGACTTCTAAAACGACCCATTTTCAAAGTCAAACGAGCTCAGAGCAGGTAAATCCCTTATTTTGTCGAATTTTATGTGCTATATATAGTTCACCATCTTTTCTAATAATCCGAAATTTTAACGTTATTTTTCGCCAAAAATTTTCGTGAACATCCGTTAAAATTTTAGCTATGGTTCTCAATTTTTTCGTGTGCATTAGTGCACATCTTTTGAAATATTTCTGGTCGATTTTGTTTTGTTCAAAATTTTATAAAACTAGGCATAATGACATAATGAACCATACTCGTATTAAAGTGTTTACTCAAAATATATTTAAATATAAAATTGGAAAAAGTAAAGTGTGAAATGACATTTTCAAAATAGTGTTAGGAAAACATGTCGAAAAACAAGGCAAAAATACATAGCACCTGTCAATTTTTTTAGTCATAATAGTTATATATATATATATATATATATATATATATA
>NC_028643.1:2009281-2019767 GCF_001406875.1 Solanum pennellii
ATATTATGTCGATTCAATTTGAATTTAACTTGACTTTTCTTTTTATCAATGTCAAACTAACTCAAGAATAATCGAGTTTATTTTTCAATGTCATCAGAACCAAATCAAATCACAAATTAACTTTTTTTTTTGTTTAACTCGATATGTTGATTAGATTTGACTTAATGATTCTCATGTACACCGGTAATTATATACATAAAACGAAATTTTTCATCATTTCATAATTATAAATATAAAAATATGATTTATAAAATTTAAATAACAATTAAAATAAATATTATATTCAAATTAACAACGTAACAACCATTTTAACAAAAAAGTAAGAATAATAGTTGACGTTAATCTCACACCTTACCATTAGATAACAAAGTTTTTTTCCCAAATATTATTTTGGTAAAGTCTCACATCATTGAATTTAAAAGATATATCTTAAAAAGTTATAAACAATATTTATACGTAAGATTGTAATATAACGAGTTTTATTTAAATTATTAATCCACAAATATATAGTTTTTTAAATTAATTATCCAATCATATAAAGTTATATTTCAAATTATATTTCATCCAATCAAAGTAGTTAAAAATATCTTAGTAGGATTAGTAGTTATCTAAACTTAATACAACTCATATTAGTCAAATCCTTTTACCATATAATTCCTAAAACATTATTTTGATCATATAAAAACTCCTCTTCGTGTTAGTTAGATTTCTAATTACTATTAACACCTTCCATCTAATTAGCCAACTTAAGTTTAATTAGTGTTTTTTAAGTTGCAGAGTCCATGGAAAACCATAACACATCTCTTACAAACAATGAGTCCAAAGATAATTTAATTAGTGCTAATCATATAAATGAGCTCCCAATTAGTGCTGTGTTTAGTAACAAGGATAGTAATGGTGATCAAATTATGTCACCTGAAGATGTTGAAGCTTTGATGAACAAATTTCCTCCAGGTTTTCGATTTCATCCTACGGATTATGAGCTAATTAAACATTATTTGGGGAGGAAGCTTGCTAATTTGCCTTTGCATCCTAATAAGATTTATGAGTTGAATATTTACAAGTATGAGCCCGACACGATTGCTGGTACGTATAAATTTTGAATCCGTCTCTTGATTATATTCATGATTTTTGTTAAATAAGTTAACTAGGGTTTATGTGTGTGTTTTTTTCGATACAATCTTGTTTAGGGTTTGTGTTAAGGTTTATGTATTTTTTTCATGTATTTTTTCGATATAATCTTGTTTAGGGTTTGTGTTAGGATTTATGTGATTTTTTTTTTCATGTGTTTTTTCGATACAACCTTGTTTAAGGTTTGTGTTAGGGTTTATGTGTTTTTTTTCTTCATGTATTTTTTCGATACAATCTTGTTTAGGGTTTGTGTAAGGGTTTATGTTTTTTTTTTCTTCATGTATTTTTTCGATAAAATCTTGTTTAGGGTATATGTGTTTTTTTTTCATGTATTTTTTCGATACAATCTTGTTTAGGGTTTATGTGTTTTCTTCTTCATGTATTTTTTCGATACAATCTTGTTTAGGGTATGTGTTAGGGTTTTATAAGTTTATTTATCCAAAAGATTTCAGGTTAATCTAAACATTGTTTAAAATAATAATTTAAACCAATATTTGTTTTCCTCTAATAAGTCTTTGTTCAACAAAAACTATATGTTTTCGTGTATTATTTTTCATAAATACGTTCAATCTTTGATCTAATTGTATAACATATATAATTTTACACTAAAGTTTATATTACTGATGTCATGAGCTAGGTGTACCGTTTATAATAATATAACATGTTAAAATACATCGATAGTTATTGCAATTTTAATTTTTTTCGCAGCATATATTTATCTTAAGTCGACAACGATGTCGGTACGTATAATGTTGCATCGGCCTCTTGATTTTTGTTGATAATAACTAACTAGGGTTTATGTGTTTTATTTTTATTTTTTTTCTTCATGGATTTTTTCGATTCAATCTTGTTTAGGGTTTTGTTTAGTTTATTATCTAATCATATTTAAGATAATATTTTTACCTACATTTGTTTTCGTCTGTTTCAACAAATTACTATATGTGTGTCGTGTGTCATGTGTATAACGTTTATAATACTATAACATGTTAAAAATACATTAATTTTTTTTTTCTTCATGATTTTTCGATTCAATCTTGTTTGGGGTTTGTATTAGCGTTTCCATGTAATTTAGTTTATTATCTAATCATGTTTAAGATAATAATTTTTACCTACATTTTCAACATGTGCTTCATGCATGTAACGTTTATAATACTATAACATGTTAAAATACATTAATATTTTTTTTCATGATTTTTCGATTCAATCTTGTTTGGGGTTTGTATTAGCGTTTCCAAAGTAATTTAGTTTATTATCTAATCAGTTTAAGATAATAATTTTTACCTACATTTTTCAACATGTGCTTCATGCATGTAACATTTATAATACTATAACATGTTAAAATACATTAATAATTTTTACCTACATTTTTTCAACATGTGCTTCATGCATGTGACGTTTATAATACTATAACATGTTAAAATACATTGATAATATTTTTTTTCGCAGCACAACTTAAGCCTACGACAACGGAGAACATATGGTATGTTTTTACTCCAAGAGATCGCAAATACCCAAATGGAGAAAGACCAGATAGATGTACTTGGAATGGGTATTGGAAAGCAACTGGAATAGATAAAATTATAGTAGATGATGATAACATTAGTAAAATTGGATCAAGAAGAGCTTTAGTTTACTATATTGGAAAGCCTCCAAATGGAAAAAAAACTGATTGGATTATGCATGAATATATGATTCCTAAAATTACAATTCCAAATAGTTCGACACCAAGAAATCCCAAGGTTGGGTTAGATCACTTAAATATCGTATTACACTAGTATTCATAGTTGGTTTTCTTATTTACTTTATTTCTTCTTGCAGTTGGATGAATGGGTTTTGTGTAAGTTTTACAATAGAAATGATGTAATTACTAGTGGGTCCACAAGAAGGAAGAGAAAGAGGGGAGATCATGATCCAATTATTGATGAAGTTCATCAAGACCCTGTCAGAAACGACTTCACAAACTTCAATAACAACGACAATCATGCAGTTATGTTATCAGAGGGTACAAGTCTTGGAAACGACCCCACAAGCTACTTCAATGACAACTACAGTCATGCAACGATGTTTTTTCAGGGTACAGATCAGGATTCTATGAGAAACGATCCCACAAGCTATGATAACAACTACAATCATGCAATGACATTGCACCCTCAAGTTCACATGGAGGTTCCCACCTTACCTCAATGCCCTTACATGCCATTCTTGTCTAACTATCAAAATTATGTATCTGATCACTTCAATGATTATAGCATTGTCGATCCCCCTTTGCCTTTGAGGATTGAACCTACACCTACCAACAACTCAATCGAACATGATTACACCATGAACAATGAAAGTGTTGGAGGTGATTATGGTGAGTATTCTGAAGTACATGACCAATATTATGTATCTGATCAGTACATCGTGGATAATTATGAGTCACAATATGACACGAACAACTTTGTCAATGGTGAGACTACTACCTCGAACAACGTTGTCAATGGTGAGACTATTACCTCGAACAACTTTGTCAATGGTGAGACTACTACCTCAAACAACTTCGTCAATGGTGAGACTACTAACTCTGACAATTATGAGACTAATACCTCGAACAACTTTGCCAATGATGAGACTAGTACATCGAAGGAAGATTGCTAACATATGTGGTATTTTTATTACAATTGATTAGCTTTAAAGTTTTAGATCTTAGTCTTCACAATTATGATTTGATTTTCTGATGTAGTATGAAAGGATGATTTTCCTGAGGTAGCAAGTAGTCTACCTCAGGAAAATCAATCCTATTTAGAATTAGCTATACATTTGTTATCTATATAATTGGGATAATGTGTTATATTATTGATTTATTTGTTTACTATGTAACACATTGTGATAATTAGCATTTAAATCATGATGCAAAACTCCGTCTAAATAGATAAAGATGAAGAACAAAGAAGCTAATTTCATTAACAACCAAAGGAACTAATAATAACGTTGAGTTCTCACAGCACTCAGAATTACAAACCAAAATAGAGAAATCAACATATTTTTAGTTGATTGTTTTTTTTTTTAATTAGTTTAATTAATCTTTTATGATAGCTAATAGGATAGTGACACGTCATTGACAAATTTAGGTTCTTAAAGATGAGGACAAAATAGAGTCCAAAGATTGACGTTAAGGGCATGCATTTTAAGTCCGAAAGGTAGAATAAGGGTATTTTATACCAATTCGCATAGTTAAATGATATTTTAAGCTCTTTTCCGTAAGTATTAACCATGAGTGCATACCAAACATTTTGCATTAATTAATTATTATTTTTAAGTTGTAATCTGACCAATTATAGTATTATTTAGTTTAAATTGAATTTTGATAACCGAAATATAACAATAACTTTGTCAATTAACAAGTATATTAGGTAGCAACCTTATGTTCTTTTTTCACCAATTTAAGGAAAAACATTTGACATTTTTGGAATTATTTTTTTTCATGTGGGAACTAATATAAATCAAAGTCAAACACGATTAGAAAATTATTACTTATTTTATTAAAAAGTAAGTGGATGAGTCCCACTAACATACAACAACAAAAAATAAATAAATTAAAAATTAAGGGAAAGTAGTATTTTTTTAATTTTGATTTCTCAATAGTTGATAATTTTCATCTTGTTTCTGAATATATATGACTCAAAATATTTAATTTTAATTAATCAAAATAGTGCATTAGGTCTATGTAAGAAATTTTTTAATTTTTTCTAATTCTAAATAGAATTTTTTATGAGGTGGCAAGTACTACACATAAATAATTGATGATTAAATAAGCTAAATCATATACTATAAAAGAGTAGAAACCAAATCTTATCAATAACGAAAAAGCAAAAAAATGTTATTAACTCAATAATGAAAGAAAAATAATAGAATTCTTCCTCCATTTTCCATACAAAAATAATTAATGATTAAATAAGCTTAATCAAATATAACGAAAATTAATATTTATCAATAACCAAAAAAGCAAAATTTGTTATTATTAACTCAATAAATATAAAATCTTGTCATGATGTGGAAGAGATGTGGTGCAATATTAAATATAACAAATAGCATATTCCATGTTGTAAAGAAAAGAATATTAAAACAATAATACTAATTAATTATTAAAAGTACAAAAAAATATGTGTAGTATTATATTTAAATATGAACATTTGACCACAAAAAAAATTAGGTGATGATGATTGAAGCCAGCAAGAAAGAAGGAATGGACATAGTTGTTTACCAATATGTTCCCACTACCAAAGATGAAAAAAAATAATAATAATAATATAGTAATTAATCAATGAACAAAAAAAATCCAATATTTTTTATAGATTATATTATGAGTAATACAAAAACAAGAATGCAAGAGTTTTCAAAGATCAAATTAGTAAAATGGCATTATTTTCATCAAGAAATTCATCAAGATCTAGGTCCTCTCTTCCATATTTGGTGTTTCTCTTAATTGCTGCCTTTTTTGTCTTCAAGGTACTCTTCTATTTCTTTAATTAATTAATTATTCATCTCAAAAATTGAATATATCTTTGTTGATTAATGTTCAATATTGAAAAAATATCAAGTTTTAATGAAAAAATTTTGTAAGTAGTAATTAAAAATTGACTTGTCAGAAATATTTCTGATTTTCGGAATCCGGGAGAATGAAATTCAAAAAGTTGAGGAACGAAGTAACCTCATCCAATGGCCTCCTTCTTCTCCTTTAGAGTCGAGTCACTTCGTACCTTTCTAGTCGTCTATTTCTATCGTGTTGATAGGAACTTTTGGAATACCCCATAAATAGTGGTTAAACATGCATTGGCATGAATCTTGTTGTTTAATGTTTAATATTGAAAAAATATAAAGTTCTAATGAATAACTTTTGATAGAATAAATTGAAAATTTGACTTGTCGAAAATGATTCTGGTAGTTATTTGATGGTATTTCGATAAGAACTTTTGGACCCCTTTATAAATAGTGGTTGAAGAAGTATTGGCATGAATTTGAATTTTGTTATTCAATTCTTAATACTGGAAAAAAAACCATTAAGTTTAATTTTAATGAATAACTTCCGATAGAACTAATCGAAAATTGACTTGTCAAAAATATTTCTTCAAGCTATTTGATGGAATTTTGCTAGAAACCTTCCACCCCCTTATAAATAGTGGTTAAACCTACATTGACATGAATTTGAATTTTGATATTCAATGTTCAATATTGAAGAAATCATCAAAATTTAATGGATTACTTTTGATAAAACTAAGAAAAATTGACTTGTCGAAAATATTTCTGCTAGCTATTCGATGGAATTTCGATAAGAACCTTCAGACCCCTTGAATAGTGGTTAAGCATACATTGACATGAATTTGGATCTTATTATACAATGTTCAATATTGAAAAAACATCAAATTTTCAATGAATAACTTTCTATAGAATTATCCAATTAAAAAATTGACTAGTCGAAATATTTTTAATGATTTTTTTCGTTCGAAGTTCTTATTATTTTTTTTATAGTGATTTTAATATTCGTTGACATGAAATTTTTCGATTACATGAGCAGGTAGATATACTCATATCTCAGTCTTTTAGTTCAGCCCGTCGCAACCTGGAAAAAACTCCTAATCGTATCGTAGTGAACCCCCAAAAATCATCGGAAGAACGTGTTGTTGACAGGTGCAAAAATCTTTTTTTGTTTTTCTTATAAAACGAATTAATAATATTTGTACAATTATAATTTATCTTATTAAGAGTGAAAATAATAAAATTTCAAGTTAGATTATATTTGCGTATAAAAATAATATCATTTTTCACAACATAATATCAATAATAGTGACTAACAAATATAACATGAGACAACTACTCACTTATGTGACATATATATAATGAGCTTTGAAAGAGGGAAGTATTTGAAATCTAAATTTGGCGTAAATTATTAATATCATTCTCGATTAGTAATAGTCTTAAAAACACCTTTTTATTTGATTAATTAAACTTAAATATACACCCGCTCTTGCAATAATATAAGTGAAATACACTCCTAAATTTTCGTCAAGAGTTTGAAACCACTTGATATGTCATGTTGTGTATCGAGAGTATATCTAAGTTTAGTTAGTCAAGTAGAACGGTATATTTAAGACTGTCAATAGTTTGAAACGAAATTAATAATTTACGTCAAGTTCGAAGGTGTTTTCAATACTCAACTCACTTTAAAATAAAATAAATAAGAGAATATAATTTATATACATCGAAAAGGTTTTAAAATGAATTTTCTTGATTATTTTTTAATGGCAAACAACTAATTTTTTATTTTTTTTTGAAAATTTGCTGCAGCCTCCCTGTAGTTTTAGTAAATGCTACATTTGACCAGAATATTATGATATCATGGGGAGATGACAGAGGAAAAATACTTGAAAATGGAGAGCTTTTAACACTCTCCTTAGACAAGAAGTCTGGATCAGGCTTTCAGTCTAAAAAAGAGTACCTCTTTGCTAAAATTGATATGCAAATTAAGCTCGTCCCCGGAAACTCTGCTGGCACCGTTACTACATTTTACGTAAGTTTTCTTTACTAATCTTTGCATGAAAAATTCGAACTTTCTTATGATATACTCTTGGTCCTTCAATTATTAATATATTATTTGATTACGCATATTTAACCTTTGATAAATGAAAATGTGTCCTATCGATCCATTTATTTATATGAAAAGTATGACATATTTAGAAAAAAAATACAAATTATGTTATCATCAATTATAGAGTATCAGTACAAACTTAGCATAACATATGCTTAATAACATAGTGGAGCATTTAACAATTATGTTATACTTTTGGTCCTTCAATTATTGATATATTGTGATTTTGGTCCTTTATTATCTGATTAAGCATCTTTGACCTTCGATCAATGGAAATGTTTCTTATCGATCCATTTATGCGAGAATTATGATCTATTGAGAAAAATTTTCGAATTATGTTATCATCAATTATAGAGTATCAATGCAAACTTAACGTAACATATCCTTAATTATATAGTGGAGCATTTAACAATTATTGATATATATGATTTTGGTCTTTGTGTTAGCTTATTAAGTACATTTGACCTCCAATCCACGGAAATGTGTCTTATCGATCAATTTATGTGAGAAGTATGACATATTTGGATAATTTTTCGAATTATGCAATCATCAACTATATGAAGTAACAATACAAACTTAAGGTCTTTTTTTTTCTTTTGTTGTAGCTATCATCACAAGGGAACAAGCATGATGAAATAGATTTTGAATTCTTGGGGAATTCAACAGGGAACCCTTATACTCTTCATACAAATGTTTTTAGTCTAGGCAAAGGCAATAGGGAACAACAATTCTTCTTGTGGTTTGATCCAACAGCAGATTATCACACATATTCAATTCTATGGAATTCTAAATGTATTATGTAAGTACTTTTATTATACTTTGTCTCTGTTCATTTTTACTTATTCACTATACGAAATTTCTTGCTTTGCATTTCTCTTAGTATAACTCTCTTCGCCGGTCTCTACTTGTCACTAATTGTCCAATAATACTTGTTTAGTTTGGAAAATCAAAAGATAATTTATCCTTTTGTTTCTATTTTACCTTGCTATTAAATGCTAGTCAATATCTAATACGTGTCTTAAATTTAATATATTTAAAAGATAATATAGTAATATTACTTGTGTTACTTATTATTTTTTGAGATGCGTGTTAAGTCAATATTAGATAATATTGTTGGACAGAGGGAGTATGTTTACTTTGCTTTAGAAAAATTCTATTTCAAGTTTTTTTTAACTTGAAGTTTACCTAAGCTAGTTAAGTACATAATCCATTTTCATATCAACGAGTAAGATGACAATTTATCTCTTTATATAATCTTTATCGATACTTATCTCATGAAATAATTTTGGGGTTGAGTTATGCTCAGCATGCATTATTTTTCATGATTTCATAATCAGACCAACATAATTCTTGTTTTACCTAATGTTAGACCTTCATATTTTCTTGTTCACATTCTAGTTGTCAGACCTCGACGTGTTAATAGAGGGGAAGGGTGTAAGTTGTCCTACATTAATAGGTAGAATACCAATTCATCTCCTTATATAATCTTCGATCCTTACCCCTTTGAGCTAGCTATTGAAATATTGATTGCAATATCAAAAGTATTACATTTTCTTATGAGATATTTCCTCATTTTTGTTAATGTAGATTCTATGTTGATGATATACCAATTAGAGAATACAAAAATCCAGAGAGACTTGGTGTTTCATATTTAAAATACCAACCAATGAGACTATACTCAAGTCTATGGAACGCAGATGATTGGGCTACACAAGGTGGTCGTGTCAAAACCAATTGGGAATTAGCACCTTTTGTAGCGTCCTACAAAAATTTCACATATGAAGCTTGTATTTATTCAAGATTAACTAGCTCATCTTCATGTGATATCGACTCTCCAACTTCTATCAACAACGGTTGGTTAACGTATGAGTTAGATCGAACAAGTCGTGTTAGAATGAAAGCTTTGCAGAAAAAACATATGATTTATGATTATTGCAACGATAAATGGAGATTTCCTAAGGGTCCTGCTCCTGAATGCAAGCTTCTTCAATAACATTATAATTTTTTTGTTTATTATGTATAATGTTTTACATATTTTGTATTTTTGAACTTTAGGTTTAAATTCCTAGGAGAAAAGAAAAAAAAAAGGAACATTTTGGTTCCTTTTTAGAAATTAAAAGTTACTTTTAGTTTGGGCCATTGGGCTAGCTAGAACTTTGAGTATTTATCAAAAAATAGACAAGTTAAATTGTATTTGCGAAATATAATTTATAAGTTGTATTTATTCAGATGCGCGATTTAAAGAAAACGCATTTAAAACTTATATCTGAGAAACATTTTGTTATTTTCATTGACCATTAATATTTTGTAACATGAACATTGCATAAACTTTTAAATACTAATTTATTTGTTATTGATTTTCTGCTGTCTCCATTGACCCATTAAAAGATCTTTATAGTAAAAAATATAAAATATATAATATATGGTTTTTCAACTAGAAAGTAACATGTGAAAAGAAAATAGGGAATCTACTAGAAAATAAGGAAATATTACTCATTGGTTCTTAGAAATTTCTACATGAGCCAATAGAATATCCTAGAGTTTTCCCCTTCCCACTTGCCTGTGTATTTCTGATATATTATTTTTTCTATCTGCTCTTTGATATTTATATTGAAATTCGATTTTTTGAATTTTAAATTTTTTATATATAAATATTTTCCAAATAAATATTGGCATTATGAATTATTTTTTGTTTCTTAGACGATCTAATTATGTAAATATTTGTCTATA
>NC_028643.1:2020663-2031861 GCF_001406875.1 Solanum pennellii
TGCATAGTATTAAAATTTTGCCACATCCAAAAGAAAAGTAGGTGAAGAGTTATATTAGCCATTAGATTAAGTCCTTTTATCTTGTTAGATAATAAGTACTTAATTAGTTTTACCAACCTATCTATTTAAAACCTCAAAAGTTAATGTTTTTACAACTTGTAAATCTTGACTATACATTATTAATTAAAGAAGGAAGGGTCCCTACTATTTTACTCTTAAGATTTAAATTTAAGATTTTTAATCAAAATGAACTATTCATTATACAATTTTTATAAATTATTAAATTAAAAAACTTATAATAATAATAACATATTCAGTAAAATTTCATTATTATAACTCATTTTCAAAATCTATCAACTACCTCAAAGGCAATATAAAAATGGTAAAGGTGTTTATCTTCTCCAAGAAAACTAAAAAGTCCAAAAAAATCATGTCAACTTTATGAATAAGAATTTGTAGTTTTGTTTACATGATGATGTGTAATGATGACTAAACTATTTTATGAACTTTGCTAAACCATCAAATTAAGCCACATCAGATACATTAGGGCCCACCCACTATTATAGTGGATGCCACCTGTCCTACTCAATTACCAAAATAGCCCCTCCAATTTCTAAGAACTTTCTTTAGGTCCTAACAATTTTCATCCCTATATATAGTGTATGGATATACAAAGTTACAAATATACAAACTTTGACTTATTGTAAAAAAAAAAAAACCAAGAAATTTCACTAAAATTGGGACCAATTAGTCAATGGCTTCCTTAGTTCTTTGTTTGGTCATTTTGGCATTTTGCTCTTTACATTATAGTTTGGCTTCTAATAATTTCAATCAAGATTTTGATGTTACATGGGGTGATGGTAGGGCAAAAGTTTTAAACAATGGCAAACTTCTTACTCTTTCCCTTGACAAAGTTTCTGGCTCCGGTGTTAAATCCAAGAAAGAATATTTGTTTGGAAGGATTGATATGCAACTTAAGCTCGTACGTGGAAATTCAGCTGGTACAGTTACTACATATTACGTAAGTATTATCGTACGCGATTTATGTTATTAGTGATGCATATCATTTGAACTATACTAAGAATTAAAGTCATATGACAATTTACTATTTTGAATATCATATGAATTTACTAAGAATTTGTTTTATATCAATTGTGTATGTACTATATAGTTATCATCACAAGGGTCAACACATGATGAGATAGATTTTGAATTCTTGGGAAACCTTAGTGGAGATCCTTATATTGTTCATACAAATGTGTATACCCAAGGCAAAGGTGATAAGGAACAACAATTCTACTTATGGTTTGATCCCTCTGCTGATTTTCATACCTACTCCATTCTTTGGAATCCACAAACAATCATGTAAGTAAATAAAAATCGATCTCCGCTTACTTTTACTTGTCCACTTTAAATTTTTTATATATCTGTTAAAAATTAGTATGTGGTTAATATAATATTTTATTATAATATCCATATTTATAGTCTTAAATCTTGAGAAATGATCCCTCCCCCAGAATTCTCATCTTTACTTCATTGGTGACTCGAACTTATAACATTTCTCTTTGATCTTTTGTTGATTCAAGCTTACAACCTTATGATTGAAACTGATCAGGATGCTTACCATTCGAGCAACTCTATCGTGTCAGTAATGAATAAAAATCTTGATGATAAAACATGAAAAAGTACTTAGTTTTTCTTGATATGTTGAAAGTGACAAAGTGAAAATAAACAGAAAAATAAGATATATCCTTAGTAATAATTAATAGAATCAAAAGCTCAAAATATACAAAAGTCAATATGAAGATCTCTCTCTTGTTTTTTCCACCATAAAGTTCTACAAATTTAATTTTATCTTAATATTGACTTAATTATTTATTTTTTTTTGTAGATTTTATGTGGATGGCACACCAATAAGAGTGTTCAAAAACATGGAGTCAAGTGGAGTACCTTACCCAAATAAACAACCTATGAGAGTCTATGCAAGTTTATGGAATGCAGATGATTGGGCCACAAGGGGTGGCCTTGTTAAAACAAATTGGTCCAATGCTCCATTCATAGCTTATTTTAGAAATTTCAAAGACAATAATGCTTGTATTTGGGAATTTGGAAAATCATCATGCACAAATTCAACAAAGTCATGGTTCTATCAAGAACTTGATTCTACAAGCCAAGCTAGGTTACAATGGGTGCAAAAGAACTATATGGTTTATAATTATTGTAATGATATCAATAGGTTCCCTCGAGGCCTTCCTCTAGAGTGCACTTTCAACTCTACGACTAAATAAATCTAGGTTTTCAGACTCTTTTAAAATGTTATCATATGCGTGTCAATCTGATGTACATATGCAATCGACATTTTTTAAGAATAGGAGAAACATTGATTTTCTTAGTCCTAGATATGTAATTCATTATTATATTCCTCTTGTAATTTACTAAATTTATTTTCGCATATAATATATTTTGAAATAGGATCATGTAATAAAATGTAATGTTACAAGAATATGACAATTGCAAGGCATATATGTGTAGTAAATCTTTAGAAATCCAAATAATTACCAAAAAGTACTTTGCTCTTAATTTATATTTTATCCATCTTAATTGATGTTCAACTTTGGCCATTCTAGAGTTGACATGTGGCTTTATGATAAAAATAAAAATATTTTCTTATTTAAGAGGTATCGCGAATGAAAAAAACTAAACTAAAATCAAACTTTATTCTCCGATATACTCCTTGATATATTGAAGTGAAAAGAAAAAAACAAGTCAGAATCAAATATTTTCTTATTAAAAAAATATCGTGAATGAAAAAAAGGGAAAATTATATATAATAGCAAACTAATAACCTAAAATAAATGGAATAGCTAGGGTTTGATTTAATTGTGCTCCATAGCAAACGTTTGCAAAAAATTGTCAGGAGTCTCTCTCCCAAATATCTCGCTCGCCACTCTCCTCCAATCTCTCGCTCGCTTCCTCACTTTTTATACAATAAAAATTCTCCCTTGCCCAGTTTCTTTTGCCTTTCTCTCTTTCTCGTTTTATGCAATTTTCAAATTGTATCTAATTTCTCTCTTTCTCGTTTTATACAATTCGATTCAATTGTATATTCCTTGTCAAGTCTCTTTTGTCTTTCTCTCTTTCTCATTTTATACAAATTCAAATTGTATATAATCGTTCTATACACTTATAATAATACAATTCGTTTTATACACTTCGTTTTTATACAGTTGTCTGCCCAAGTGTCTTTCTCTTTCTTGTTTTATTATACAATTTGCTTCAACTGTATATGTATAGCGAATTATACAGCTTCTATGTTGCGTATGGAACGCAATTATGCAAACTTTGTTATAGCATACAAATATAAATTTTTTATTTGCTGTGAAAGTTGTCTCGGAAAAAACTAAGTTAAAAGTCAAATTTCACTCTCGATATACTTTCTCATCGAGGATATACCATGAGTGAACATTTGGGATTGTTAGTCCCAAAAATTTAGACAAAAATCTCATCATAATACATTGTTCATTTCATCATAATACTAACATTACTAAAAAGAAAAAATTATACAAAATTGTCTCAATTTTGAATGGTTTCGTTATATATGGATTATGATCGAAGTGTGTGTATGAAAAATGCTTCATAAGTTCAATTCACCAAATATTTAATAATTTTAGTTTCAATTTCGTATAGTTGAAGTTTGTTTTCGATACATGAAATTATTTTTACTTTTTTTTTTTAAATTATAGAGATACTTTTATGAATGAATATTTTTATGCAATAAATATCAATCGAATAATGCATAAGCAAATATTTATATATAACTGATGCAAACATTATTAGTATATTTTAGGCGTACTGCATAAATATGACCCTTATTTTGATGTTAATGAGCGATTATGACTTTTAGCTTTGAGGGTGCACAAGCAGACACTTAAACTTGTATAAAATCGAACAAATTTACACATTCATCCTACATACATCCTATATGGTAATTTTATATTCTATATGGCATCCTATATGTATTGTGCCATATAGATTACTTATTTTTACTTATTTAATTTTATATTAATTTAAATGTCTACTTACATACATTTAAAATTAAAAAAACATAACAATCCACTAAAATTAAGCTAAAAATTATATTTATATATTATATTTTTTTATTTAATATTATTTTATTACACTCACTCACTCTAAAGGTAAGGTCCAAGAAAATCTTAGAGGTTATATATAATATATATAGGCATATTACGTATATTGGATCATAAACTTGACTTCAAATTTTAACTTTGACCTCCTACTTTCATAATGCACAAACTAACACTTTAACGATCCAACTTTTAAATAAATAAACACATGAGTCCTACATGGCACAATACACGTAGGACAAAAAATGACATGTAGGATAACATGTAGGATATGTGTGTCTATTTATTCAACTTTATACAAGTTTAAGTGTCTACTTGTGCACATTCAAAATTAAAAAGCATAAATATAATTCGAAATCAAGTTAAATGACACATTTACGTATTATGTCATATATATAATATACATTTAAAGTTAGGTCCAATGAAATAAGCCAACAAAAGAAATGACAACTCATGTTTTCTTTTTATAATTTTATAGAATTCACATGATGATCTAGGTAGGCAAGAAGGTCACAAGAGGATGACACGTAGCTAAATGTTGTTGATGAGTCATAAAATGGTGAAAAATAAGTCAGCGTAATCAAGTCATCACTCGGCTCACGTTTGATATTTATATTAAAATTTAATCAAAATTTAAATTTTTATAAAAAAAATTTGTATAAAAATAAAATATTTTTTAATAAAGTAATTTTATATTTAAAAAAATATATATTCAGTCTTTGAAAAAATATTTACTATTTCGTTTTTCTTACTTCATCAACAAGCTTAATATTACTTATTTTTGTTTTGTATGTAATGTATATCTAAACTTTATTTCTATCACATAAAATAAAGAGAATACTTTTCTAAAACGTAAAAAATGAATAATAAAAGCAGAAAGCAATACATATGGAAGGTTTGAAAAATAAAAGTATTCAAAATAAAAAATATACTTTTTAAAATTTAATTTGGTATTTTGTAATGAATATAAAAAGTGCACGTAATCTTACAGAATCAAAGTCCAAATGTTGTAACATGCCATTTTTTAATTAATTGTATTATCTTCCAAGTCCTTTTATTTTTCAAACATAAAATGGATTAATATTATTTTACCATTAAAAAATAAAATTAAGTATAAATTTTTTCACAAAATTACTCATAACTAATAATTGATTTATAATATATCACCAATTTATTACTAAATAAAATTAATAACTAATTCTATTATTTAGATTCAAAATTTATCCATCATTAATTATTATTTTTATAGTAGTGTTCATTCATTCAAAAATATATATAAAAAAAAAAAAAGCTATATATAGTTTTAAAAAAATTGACAATTTTTTTAATTTCACAAACTTACCTTATCTCCTCATCTACATTTTACTAATTAATAAATAGTAAATAGCAAGCTGTTGCCAACTCTTTATTTTTCAGATGGCATTCATTGAACCACCCTTTCTGGACACAATTTTGTCTTTTTTTCATCTAAAATTCACTATAAAAAGGCAAATTATATTCATTCTACTTTCAATATATTCCCAATTTTTTTTTCATAAATCCACTAAAAATAACAATGCCGTTTCTATTTTCCTTTAATATTAGACTTATTTTAGTTCTAGTATTTATAAGTTGTATGGTTGTTAAATATTGTGCTAGTAATGATCTTAATCAAGATTTTGATATTACATGGGGAAATGAAAGGGGAAAAATACTAAATAATGGTGAAATACTTACTCTTACACTTGATAATATTTCAGGTTCTGGATTTCAATCAAAGAAGGAATATTTATTTGGGAAAATTGATATGCAAATAAAATTAGTTCGAGGGAATTCTGCTGGCACTGTCACCGCATACTATGTAATATTTTATTTTTACCAAAAAAAAATCAAGAAAATTGGCTATTTGTGTTAATTGTTATGTTTTTTTAATGTGGGTAATTTTTTTTTTAATTTAGTTGTCATCACAAGGATCAAGTCATGATGAGATAGATTTTGAGTTTCTTGGTAATTTAAGTGGAGAGCCATATACACTTCATACAAATGTGTATACACAAGGCAAAGGTGATAGAGAGCAACAATTTCACTTGTGGTTTGATCCTACTAATGATTTTCATACTTATTCTATCCTTTGGAATCCACAAACTATTGTGTAAGTACTCCAAAACAATATTTTATTTTATTTTATAACACGTTTGATAATATTTCATTCGTCTGTCTATTTTTACTTGTCTGTTATATTAAAACGGTTGTTTGGTCCTTGTTATATCTTATCAATTTGATAGTTTACTTGTCTATTATATTAAAACAGTTGTTATTATTTGGTCCTTGTTATATCCTTGTCAATTAGATACTATATAGTATGTATTTAATATCTGATATGTTCTCTAAAATATTATATTTAACCTATTTAAAAAAAGGTGAGATAATGACATTGTTTTAACTACTTATCATTTTTTTTAATGTATTAAGTCAATAGTGATAATTATGATTGGACAGTTAAATATTAATAGTGGATAAATATGATTGGATGAAAATAGTTCCTAGGTCATCCGATCGTGAATGTTTTACTCTTAACGAGAGATCTCAAGTTGGTATTTGAGTTTCGTGAATCTTTAATTTCGAAACTATTGAATACCTTATAATGAAAAAATATATTTAAAATAGAAGTTGCATTTTAACATGATGTATCATATAATATATAGTATAAATAACTCTAATTATCTTTTAGATGATCTGACGGCGGAAAGTTTATTGTAATTTTTTCAGATTTTCAGTGGACAATGTACCAATAAGGGAGTTCAAAAATATGGAAAACATTGGAGTTGCATTTCCAAAATCTCAATCAATGAAACTTTATTCAAGTTTATGGAATGCTGATGAATGGGCCACAAGGGGTGGGCTTATCAAGACTGATTGGGCCCAAGCCCCATTTACAGCCTCTTATAGAAATTTCAATGCCAATATTTGCAATAATAATAATAATAATAATTCTTGCAAATATTTGGTAGAAAATTTGGATCCTGTGAATGAAGAAAAATTGAGAAGGGTGCAACAAAAATACATGATATATAATTATTGTACTGATAATAAGAGATTTCCTCAAGGTTTTCCTCTAGAGTGTAGTGTTACTTAATTAATTAATTAATTAATTTAATTAATGTAGGTAGAAAAGTTGGTATAATAATATTAATAGCCCCCTCTAGTTTTGTCTCTTTCAAGTTTATTATATATTGTGACCCAAGTGATAAGGGAGGACTATTGTAATATTTATATGTTAGGTTTTTAATATTGGAAGTTGAAAGTGTTTATGTACTTATAAAGTCATGTGTTTGATGGTAATCGAATCATACTGAATATGTTATTGTTATTATTACTTTATTAATATTAATAGTTAACGTAAATTGAAATCTTAGCTTTGTTTAGATGTTCTTTCATACATTTTTCTCGTATGAGGTCAGATCTCATTTTATTGAAATAAGGTAACAAAGTAACATATTGAATTTGTCAGTAAATTTTATTTAGGTATTTTAGTTATGATATGTTGATTTTAATTTAAATTAAAAGTGTTCAATAAAAATATTTTATCATATTTGATTGAAATTCTCACTAATGTTTGTTGACATATTCAGCCTTAGCTTAAATGCTTTTGTAATAGAGCAAAACATAATTCTTTAAGTACACATTACTTTAAGGGAAAATTATCAAATCAATAAGAAATTATTATCCAATTATATCTTCTCTTGTCCTTTCAATACTGATAAAATAACCATATCATATAATGGATAATTTTGTTAGTAGCCAAAATTTGGTGCTTTTGTACAAGTTTCTTCAAATAATAATGAACAAGGAATCTTGGATAACTTACACCATTTACTTAAATACTCTTTTAATGTCAATGGATGCGTATCAAATTTTTCGTTAATATTACATTTTTTAAAGATCTGATACGACGCGATACTTTTTGCCAATATTACGTAGATAGTTAGTTGGGAAATCTAACACTCTAAATTAAGCTACAAAAGGGAGTAATTAAGTACTAGAGGTGTTAATTGGTATGTTAAATTTTATTCACCCTACCATGTGCAATATCATATTATTTGCATTGAGAAATAGGCTGGTCCAAACAATTGGGAAAATCCAAATTCCAATTTTTCCATTCTTTTGCTTCTTGTTGAGTCAACAAAAGGGAATAATTTGGGACCAAGTATGAGAAAAAAGCCAATACTTCTACTACATTTTCCAATCACTTCAAATTACTTTAATTTATGGGTCCATAGTTGTCATATACAGAGAGAGTAGCATTAAAGTGTGTAGCTCGATGATTAATGAAATGAATTTAATATTTTGGAGAAATTGATTAAACTTAAAAGGACAGTTCAATTCACTAAAGCTTTAGCTATGGCAGAGTTTTGGGAAGACCCGACTATAAGGCACTAAAGCTCTCGTTATGTTTAGGGTTCAGCAAAGGATCGACTATAAGGGTCTACTATATGTAATATTACCTTACATTTCTATCAGAGGCTTTTTCCAAGACTTGAACATTATGTGATCTGCTAATCACATGACAATAACTTTACCAGGTAAAAAAGTTACATACTATTCGATATATATTTTGCACTAAAAGGACCGTTTGGTGATTTTGTATATTATTAAGCTTAAAAGGATAGCTCGGTGCACTAAAAGCTCATGTTATGCGCAGGGGGTAGAAGAAGAGTTCGACTATAAATGTCTACTATATGCGTTCTTACCTTATATTTCTATCGGAGGCTGTTTACAAAAGCCTGAACTATCATGACCTTCTGATCACATGGCAACTTTATCAGCAATTTTGATAGATAAATTTTGGTACTATATATAACTATGGAGGATAATAAATGTTTTTAAATAAAACAATCGGATCGAGATGCAAATAAATTGTTCCGAACACGATGAGAAATATTGTAATTGGTCATTTAGAAATGTGCATGGACCATTCAATTTTATATGGCCTACTTGTCACATTAGATACCATATTGATAACGTGTACCATTTACAAACCAGAACTTAACCATCCCCACCTAGCTACAACTAACATAATTAATTGAAACATTAATGATTTTGTAAAGATTATATTATATATAAATGAATGATGCCTAAATAGATCTACATCATTTTTATTTTTATTTTTAAAATAACATAAAGATCATATGGATATTGTGAGAGTAGAGTTTTTGTTGAGGCTTTTTGCAATTATTTTGTTGGTTTTGACTGCTTGTCTTGTTGGATTTGATTCTCAAACTAAACTTGTTTTTTTAACTGTCCACATAAAAGCAAACTTCAAATATTTGGATGCATTGAGGTGAGTTATTCTATTACTAATTAAATCAGGTTTAAAATTTGGATTAGAAATTGTTATTTTATTTGATCTTGTTATCTCTATTGTTTGATCTGAGGGTGAAAATCGTCTTATCGTAGGATGGTATTAAGTATAAAAAATTGATTTCGAATCCATTGTATTATGGTAATATAATCTTGAACGTGTGTGATTTTATAAAATTTAAATTTTGAGTCTATCTCTCAATACGTTTTCAATTTTTTTGATATGAGGGTGGAAATCGTCTTATCGTAGGATGGTATTAAGTATAAAAAATAGATTTCGAATCCATTGTATTATGGTAAAATAATCTTGAACATGTGTGATTTCATAAAATTTAAATTTTCAATCTGTCTCTCAATACGTTTTTGATTTTTTTTTTCATGTTTCTTTGTTCAAGGGGCTCTTTGTAACATGTCTCATTGATATATTATAATCTCAACCTGCTATGCATCAAATGTATATCGATAAGTAATACTCCTTCCGGCCATTTTTAGTTGTCATATCGCATTTTTCAAAAGTTAATTTGACTAATTTTTAAAGTTACACTAGATTATATTATTTTGATATTTTAAACAAAAGATATAATGGATCGTTTGAAGGACGAATGGCGGAGGGCAACTTTTTAGAGCGGGTGCTCTGTCGGTACTCTTTCTTTTAAGATTAAGATATTTAAAAACTATACAAAAAAAGTATCATAAATTGCAATTTTTTACATATAAATATGATGAAAAAATACATCGTAAAATGTTAGTCAAAATTCTTATCTTTTGACTGTAAAAAAGAAAATCATGACAACTAAAAATAAACGTAAGAAATATGAAAGTCAATTATTTAGTCAAACCACAGGAATAATAAAAACAGACTCTCTACCTTCACAAGATGAAATTAAGGGCGTTACATATGCATCACCCTCTTCAAATCTTATCTGCGGGATTATATATATTAGATATATTATTGTTGTTATTTATATTTATTGGCATATTATTGCATAATTTTTTTCTTAAATCTAATTGTTTGTTTTTATTTATTTGGCATATAAGTGTTTTGGTATGGATTGATGCTGCTGCTGCCATTTACAATGTACTTCAACTGCTGAGATGTTTTTTCATTACTACTTCAAAGGTGGATATTAAACAAATTTCTCACAAGAATTATTGGTTCTTTTTCTTATTAGACCAGGTAATTAATTAATTAATTTTAATTAACTCTCTCACTTTAATTTTTAAATGTCTATTTTTTCTATGATTTTTCCTTATCTTACTATATTTACTCTCTTTGTCCACTTTTATTTGTCATGTTGCATTTTTCGAAAGTCAATTTGACTAATTTTCAAAGTTAAATTAGATTACATTAATTCGATATTTTAAACAAAAAATTTTGATATTCAAAAACTATATGAAAGTCAAATTGTATTTTTTGATATGATGAAAAAATATATCTTAAAATATTAGTTAAAGTTCTTATAGTTTGTCTCTAAAAATAAAAATCATGACAAACAATAGTGGACGGAGCTCACGGAGGGAGTATTATATTGTTGATCACAACATAAGGTGAGAAGTTTATATTCATACCTAGTTTCTCACGTGGTGTCTAGTATTCTTTTTGTAATCCGACTTTGAATGAAGTACACTAACGTTTAGATTCACGTTGAGAAGTCACAACTTTGAGGTATATATATATATATATATATATATATATATATATATATATATATA